>NW_024429648.1:0-2014 GCF_017639785.1 Mesocricetus auratus
ATCATCAGGTAAACAGGCCAGCTTCCTGGCCTGAGTTCCAGAGCCTGCAGATCGCCTGGGAACTGCACAGAGCTCCCAATCCCGGCGGGAGCATCAGGTAAACAGGCCAGCTTCCCGGCCTGTGTTCCAGAGCCTGCAGATCGCCTGGGAACTGCACAGAGCTCCCAATCCCGGCGGGAGCATCAGGTAAACAGGCCAGCTTCCCGGCCTGTGTTCCAGACCCTGCAGATCGCCTGGGAACTGCACAGAGCTCCCAATCCCGGCGGGAGCAAAGCACCCCAGACTCCAGATCTTCTCTCCCACCAACGATTCCAGGAAAGGAGAGGAGGCTGGGAGTACAGGGAAGTAGCTGTCCCTCTGGCATCATCAGGTAAACAGGCCAGCTTCCCGGCCTGAGTTCCAGAGCCTGCAGATCGCCTGGGAACTGCACAGAGCTCCCAATCCCGGCGGGAGCATCAGGTAAACAGGCCAGCTTCCCGGCCTGTGTTCCAGAGCCTGCAGATCGCCTGGGAACTGCACAGAGCTCCCAATCCCGGCGGGAGCAAAGCACCCCAGACTCCAGATCTTCTCTCCCACCAACGATTCCAGGAAAGGAGAGGAGGCTGGGAGTACAGGGAAGTAGCTGTCCCTCTGGCATCATCAGGTAAACAGGCCAGCTTCCTGGCCTGAGTTCCAGAGCCTGCAGATCGCCTGGGAACTGCACAGAGCTCCCAATCCCGGCGGGAGCATCAGGTAAACAGGCCAGCTTCCCGGCCTGTGTTCCAGAGCCTGCAGATCGCCTGGGAACTGCACAGAGCTCCCAATCCCGGCGGGAGCATCAGGTAAACAGGCCAGCTTCCCGGCCTGTGTTCCAGAGCCTGCAGATCGCCTGGGAACTGCACAGAGCTCCCAATCCCGGCGGGAGCATCAGGTAAACAGGCCAGCTTCCCGGCCTGTGTTCCAGACCCTGCAGATCGCCTGGGAACTGCACAGAGCTCCCAATCCCGGCGGGAGCAAAGCACCCCAGACTCCAGATCTTCTCTCCCACCAACGATTCCAGGAAAGGAGAGGAGGCTGGGAGTACAGGGAAGTAGCTGTCCCTCTGGCATCATCAGGTAAACAGGCCAGCTTCCCGGCCTGAGTTCCAGAGCCTGCAGATCGCCTGGGAACTGCACAGAGCTCCCAATCCCGGCGGGAGCATCAGGTAAACAGGCCAGCTTCCCGGCCTGTGTTCCAGAGCCTGCAGATCACCTGGGAACTGCACAGAGCTCCCAATCCCGGCGGGAGCATCAGGTAAACAGGCCAGCTTCCCGGCCTGTGTTCCAGAGCCTGCAGATCGCCTGGGAACTGCACAGAGCTCCCAATCCCGGCGGGAGCATCAGGTAAACAGGCCAGCTTCCTGGCCTGTGTTCCAGACCCTGCAGATCGCCTGGGAACTGCACAGAGCTCCCAATACCGGCGGGAGCAAAGCACCCCAGACTCCAGATCTTCTCTCCCACCAACGATTCCAGGAAAGGAGAGGAGGCTGGGAGTACAGGGAAGTAGCTGTCCCTCTGGCATCATCAGGTAAACAGGCCAGCTTCCCAGCCTGAGTTCCAGAGCCTGCAGATCGCCTGGGAACTGCACAGAGCTCCCAATCCCGGCGGGAGCCAAGCACCCCAGACTCCAGATCTTCTCTCCCACCAAAGAGACCAGGAAACTACAGGAACCAGGGAGACCAGGGGAGTAGCTGTTCCGGATCAGGTACAACAGGACCCAGCATAGGGTCCAGGGGACCAGGTAGGAGGCTAAGCGCCCCAGATTCCTGTTCTTCTTCTCTACCCACGGACCAGCATTTGGACAAGGCATAGAAGAACCACCAGATTACTGGACTTACTAGCACCCACCAAAAGGGAACTCTGGTCCCCAGACCAGGAAGGGGCTCTTTCTGCACCCACTAAAAGAAGAGATGGGAAAGAGACAATACAAAAACACAGTCAGCAACAGAAAAACAAATATGACACCGCCAGATTCTAGAGACTCCACACCAGCAAGA
>NW_024429649.1:0-3790 GCF_017639785.1 Mesocricetus auratus
AACTTCTTCAAAACTAACGATACAACACAGTGTATGAAACTACATGCTTACCTTCTTCAAAACTAACGATACAACACTGTGTGTGAAACTACATGCTTAATTTCTTCAAAACTACCAATACATCATTGAGTGTTATACTATGTGCTTAAATATAGGAAATCTAAATATATAACACTATATGGGTAACTACGTACTTAACTTCATGAAAACTAACGACACAACAAAGTATGTGACAGTACGTGCTTAACTTCTTCAAAAGTAATGATACAACATTGTGTGAGAAAATACGTACTTAACTTCATGGAAACTAACGATACAACACAGTATGTGAAACTAAGTGCTTAACAGTTTGAAAACTAACAATATAACACTGTGTTTGAAACTAGGTGCTTAAATTCTTCAAAACTAACGATACAACACTGTGTGTGAAACTACATGCTTAACTTCTTCACAACTAAAGATACAACACTGTGTGTGAAACTACATGCTTAACTTCTTCAAAACTAACGAGACAACACTGTGTGTGAGACTATGTAATTAACTTCATGAAATTTAACCATATAACACTATATGAGGAACTACATACTTAACTTCATGGAAACTAATGACACAACACTGTGTGTGAAACTATGTGCTTCAATTCATGAAATCCAACTATATAACACTATATGAGAAACTCGTACTTAACTTCATGAAAACTAACGATACAACACAGTATGTGAAAGTACTTGCTTATCTTCTTCAAAAGTAATGATACAACATTGTGTGAGAAAATACGTGGTTAACTTCATGGAAACTAACGATACAATACATTATGTGAAACTAAGTGCTTAACAGTTACAAAACTCACAATACAACACTGTGTTTGAAACAAGTTGCTTAACTTCTTCAAAACTAACGATACAACACTATGTGTGAAACTACATGCTTAACTTCATGAAATCTAACTATATAACACTGTATGAGAAACTACATACTGAACTTCATGGAAACTAACGACACAACACTGTGTGTGAAACTATATGTTTAAATTCTTCAAAACAAGCGATACAACACTGTGTGTGAAACTAAATACTTAACTTTTCAAAACTAATGAAACAACACTGTGTGTGAAACTACATGCTTAATTTCTTGAAAACTAACAATACAACACTGTGTGTGAAACTATGTGCTTAACTTCATGAAATCTAACTATATAACACTATATGAGAAACTACATACTTAACTTCATGGAAACTAACGACACAACAGTGTGTGTGAATCTATGTGCTTAAATTCATGAAATCTAACTATATAACACTATATGAGAAACTACGTACTTAACTTCATTAAAACTAACGACACAACACAATATGTGAAACTAAGTGCTTAACTTCCTTAAAAGTAATGATACAACATTGTGTGAGAAAATACGTGCTTAACTTCATGGAAAGTAACGATACAATACAGTATGTGAAACTAAGAGCTTAACAGTTTCAAAACTAACAATACGAAACTGTGTTTGAAACTAGGTGCTTAACTTCGTCAAAACTAACGATACAACACTGTGTGTGAAACTACATGCTGAACTTCTTCACAACTAACGATACAACACTGTGTGTGAACCTACATGCTTATCTTCTTGAAAACTAACGACACAACACTGTGTGAAACTACATGCTTAACTTCTTCAAAACTTACGATACAACACTGTGTGTAAAACTACATGCTTAACTTCTTCAAAACTAACGATACAACACTGTGTGTGAAACTACATGCTTAATTTCTTGAAAACTAACAATACAACACGGTGTGTGAAACTATGTGCTTAACTTCATGAAATCTAACTATATAACACTATATGAGAAACTAGGTACTTAACTTCATGAAAACTAACGACGCAACACTGTATGTGAAAGAACGTGCTTAACTTATTCAAAAGTAATGATACAACATTGTGTGAGAAAATACATGCTTAACTTCATGGAAACTAACGATACAACACAGTATGTGAAACTAAGTGCTTAACAGTTTCAAAACTAACAATACAACACTGTGTTTGAAACTAGGTGCTTAACTTCTTCAAAACTAACGATACAACACTGTGTGTGAATCTACATGCTTAACTTCTTCAAAACTATTCATACAACACTTTGTGTGAAACTACGTGCTTACCTTCTTCAAAACTCCGATAAAACACTGTGTCTGAAACTACAGGCTTAACTTCTTCAAAACTAAGGATACAACACTGTGTGTGAACTACATGCTTCACTTCTTCAAAACTAACGATACAACACTGTGTGTGAAACTACATGCTTAATTTCTTCAAAACTAAGAATACAACACTGTGTGTGAAACTATGTGCTTAACTTCATGAAATCTAACTATATAACACTATATGAGAAACTAGGTACTTAACTTCATGAAAACTAATGACGCAACACAGAATGTGAAAGAACGTGCTTAACTTATTCAAAAGTAATGATACAACATTGTATGAGAAAATTCGTGCTAAATTTCATGAAAACTAACGATACAACACAGTATGTGAAAGTACTGCTTATCTACTACAAAAGTAATGATACAACATTGTGTGTGAAAATACGTGCTTAACTTCATGGAAACTAACGATACAATACAGTATGTGAAACTAAGTGCTTAACAGTTACAAAATTAACATACAACACTGTGTTTGAAACAAGTTGCTTAACTACTTCAAAACAAACGATACAACACTGTGTGTGAAACTAAATACTTAACTTTTCAAAATTAACGAAACAACACTGTGTGTGAAACTACATGCTTAATTTCTTCAAAACAAACAATAAAACACTGTGTGTGAAACTATGTGCTTAACTTCAGGACATCTAACTATATAAAATGATATGAGAAACTACATACTTAACTTCATGGAAACTAACGACACAACAGCGTGAGTGAAACTATGTGCTTAAATTCATGAAATCTAACTATATAACACTATGTGAGAAACTACGTACTTAACTTCATGAAAACAAACGACACAACACAGTATGTGAAACTAAGTGCTTAACATCTTCAAAAGTAATGATACAACATTGTGTGAGAAAATATGTGCTTAACTTCATGGAAAGTAACGATACAATACAGTCTGTGAAACTAAGTGCTTACCAGTTTCAAAACTAACAATACAACTCTGTGTTCGAAACTAGGTGCTTAACTTCTTCAACACTAACGATACAACACTGTGCATGAAACTATGTGCTTAACTACATGAGAACTTACCATATAACACTGTATTAGAAACTACGTGCTTAACTTCTTCAAAACTAACGATACAACACTGTGTGTGAAACTACATGCTTAACTTTTCAAAACTAACGATTCAACACTGTGTGTGAAACTACATGCTTACCTTCTTCAAAAGTAACGATACAATACTGTGTGTGAAACGACATGCTTAACTTCATGAAATCTAACTATATAACACTGTATGAGAAACTACATACTTAACTTCATGGAAACCAACGACACAACAGTGTGTGTGAAACTATGTGCTTAAATTCATGAAATCTAACTATATAACACTATGTGAGAAACTACGTACTTAACTTCATGAAAACTAACGACACAACACAGTATGTGAAACTAAGTGCTTAACATCTTCAAAAGTAATGATACAACATTGTGTGAGAAAATACGTGCTTAACTTCATGGAAAGTAACAATACACCACAGTATGTGAAACTAAGTGCTTACCAGTTTCAAAACTAACGATACAACACTGTGTGTGAAACTACATGCATAACTTCTTCAAAACTAACGATACAACA
>NW_024429650.1:0-88842 GCF_017639785.1 Mesocricetus auratus
GTGGCTGGATTTATCTTGAGATCTTTGATCCATTTGGACTTAAATTTTGTACAAGGCAATAAATATGGATCTATCTGCACTCTTCTGCATACCAGTACCCAGTTATGCCAGCACCATTTGGTGAAGATGCTTTCTTTTTTCCATTGTATAGTTTTAGCTTCTTTGTCAAAAATCATGTGTTCATAGGTGTGTGGATTAAAATCAGGGTTTTCAGTTCGTTTCCATTGGTCTACCTGCCTATTTTTGTGCCAATACCAAGCTGTTTTCAGGACTATAGCTCTATAATAGAGCTTGAAGTCAGGTATGGCGATGCCTTCTGAAGTTCTTTTATTGTATAGGGTTCTTTTGGCTATCCTGGGCCTTTTGTTTTTCCATATAATGTTGATTAATATTCTTTCCATGTCCTTGAAGAATTGCGATGGAATTTTGATAGGGATTACATTGAATCTGTAGACTGCTTTTGGCAAGATTGCCATTTTTAGTATGTTGATCCTACCAATCCAAGAGCATGGGAGATCTTTCCATTTTCTGGTATCCTCTTTGATTTCTGTATTTAAAGACTCAATGTTCTTGATATACAAGTGTTTCACTTCCTTGGTTAACATTATCCCCAGATATTTGATGCTGTTTATGGCTATTGTAAAGGGTGATGTTTCTCTGAATTCTTTCTCAGTCACTTCATCATCTGTATATAATAGGGCCACTGACTTTACAATTACCTTGTACCCAAGCCACACAAAGACACAACCAATAAAGTGAACTATAGACCAATTTCCCTCATGAACATTGATGCAAAAATACTCAATAAAATACTTGCAAAACATTTCAAGAACACATCAGAAAAATCATCCAGCATGATCAAGTAGGCTTCATCCCAGGAATGCAGGGATGTTCAACATTAGAGAATCTATCAATGTAATCCACCATATAAACAAACTAGAAAGAAAAACCACATGATCATCTCACTAGATGCTGAAAATGCCTTTGACAAAATCCAGCACCGCTTTATGATAATGGTCCTAAAGAGATCATGGATAACAGGAAAATACCTGAATATAATAAAAGCAATATACTGTAAACCAACAGATAACATCAAACTAAATGGAGAGAAACTCAAAGCAATTCCTCTAAAATCAGGAACAAGAAAAGGCTGTCCACTCTCTCCATATCTCTTCAAAATTGTACTTGAAGTTCTAGCTAAAGCAATAAGACAACAAAAGTTGATGAAGTGGATACAAATAGGAAAAGAAGAAGTCAAACTTTCAGTATTTGCAGATGATATGATAGTTTACATAAGTGACCTGAAAATCTCCGCAAGGGAACTCCTAGAGCTGATAAAATCCTACAGCAATGTGGCAAGAAACAAGGTATCATTAGTTTTCAATATGTTTCACGTGTACATTCTTACAGAGTGTAGTATCATTAGTTTTCAATAAGTTACACTTGTAGATTCTCACACAGTGTTGTATCGTTAGTTTTCAAGAAGTTACATTGTAGATTCTCACACAGGGTTGAGTCGTTAGTTTTCAAGAAGGTATGCATGTAGATTCTCATAGAGTGTTCTATAGTTAATTATTAAGAAGTTACCATGTAGTTTGTCACACATGTACATTCTTACAGAGTGTTGTATCATTAGTTTTCAATAAGTTACACTTGTAGATTCTCACACAGTGTTGTATCATTAGTTTTCAAGAAGTTACAGTTGTAGAGTCCCACAAAAGGGTTGTGTCGTTAGATTTCAAGAAGATATGCATGTAGTTTCTCATAGATTATTCTATAGTTAATTTTCAAGAAAATACTAATGTTGTTTCTCACACAGCGTTGTATCGTTAATTTTCAAGAAGTTACGCTTATAGATTCTCACACAGCGTTGTATATTTTGATTTCAAGACATTATGCTTTTAGATTCTCACACAGTGTTGTATCGTTAGTTTTCAAGAATTTACCTATATAGATTCTCAGACAGTGTTGTATAGATTGTTTTCAAGCAGTTAAGATGAATATTCTCACACTGTGATGTATCATTAATATTAAAGCAGTTTTGCATGTAGTTTCTCACACAGGGTTGAATCATTGGTTTTCAAGAAGTAAAGCATATAGACTCTCAAACAGTGTCCTATCGTTAATTTTCCAGAAATTACACATGTAGGTTCTCAACCCTAACCCTAACCCAAGTCTAACCCTAAACCGAAACCTAACACTAAACATAAACCTAATCCAAACCTAACAGAAACCCTAACCCTACCAATTAGGTTTCAAGTAGTTATGCCTGGGTTGTGCATAGAGTTTTGTACAGTTAGTTTTCAATAAGTTACACGTGTAGGTTCTCACACAGTGTTGTATCGTTAATTTTCTGTACGATACACTTATAGATTCTCACACAGTGTTGTATCGTTACTTTTCACGGAATTACACATGAAGTTTCTCATAGAGATTTATATAGTTTTTTTTCAAGAATTTACGCATGTAGATTATCACAAAGTGTAGTATCATTAGTTTTCAAGATGTTACACATGTAGATTTTTACACAGGGTTGTGTCATTAGTTTTCAAGAAAATATGCATGTAGTTTCTCATAGTGTGTTCTATAGTTAATTTTCAAGAAGTTACCCATGTATTTTGTTACACAGCATTGTATAATTACTTTTCAAGATGTTACTCTTATAGATTCTCACACAGTGTCGTATCATTAGGAGTTACTGATACAGATTCTCACACTGTATTGTATCATTAGTTTTCAAGAAGTTACTAATGTAGTTATTCACACAGAGTTATTTCATTAGATTTCAAGAAGTTATGCGTGTAGTTTCGAACTCAGTGTAGTATCCTTAGTTATCAAGAAGTTATACACGTATTTTCTCACACAGTGTTGTATCATTAGTTTTCAAGAAGTTACGAATATAGATTCTCACACCGTGTTTTATCATTACTTTTCAAAAAGTTACTAATGTAGTTTCTCACACAGGGTTATTTCATTAGTTTCCAAGAAGATATGCGTGTAGTTTCCAACTCAGTGTTCTCTCATTTGTTTGCAAGAAGTTACGAACATTGATTCTCACACAGACTTGTATTGTTAGTTTTCAAGAAGTTACACACGTATTTCTCACAAAGTGTTGTGTCGTTTGTTTTCAAGAACTTATGCATGTAGTTTCTAACACTGTGCTGTATCGTTAGTTTTTAATAAGTTACTCGTGAAGATTCTCACACAGTGTTGTATGTTAATTTTCAATAAGATACATGTGTAGATTCTCAAAAAGTGTTTTATTGCAAGTTTTCAAGAAGTTAGTAATGTAGTTTCTCACACAGAGTTATTTCATTCGTTTCCAAGAAAGTATGCATGAAGTATCGACCTCAGTGTTGTATCATTAGTTTTCAATAAGATACACATGTAGGTTCTCACAAATTGTTGTGTCGTTAGTTTTGAAGAAGAAACTAATGTAGTTTTTCACACAGAGTTATTTTGTTAGTTTCAAGAAGTCATGCGTGTAGTTTCAAACTCTGTGTTGTATCGTTAGTTTTCATGAAGTTACAAACATAGATTCTTACACAGAGTTGTATCATTAGTTTTCAAGGAATTACACACGTAGTTCTTTCACAAGGATTTAGACACATAGTTTGTCACACAGTGTTGTTTCATTAGTTTTAAAGAAGGTACTAATGTAGTTTCTCAAACAGAGTTATTTCATTAGTTTCCAAGAAGTTATGTGTGTATTTTCTTACTCTGTGTTGTATCATTTGTTCTCAAGAAGTTACGAACATAGATTCTCACACAGAGTTGTATCGTTGGTTTTCAAGAAGTTACACACATAGTTTCTCACACAGTGTAATATCGTTTGTTGTCAAGAACATAAGCGTGAAGTTTCTAACACTTGTTGTATCCTTAGGATTCAAAAAGTTACACGTGTAGATTCTCACAAAGTGTTGTATCGTAAAATTTCAATAAGATACATGTGTAGCTTCTCACCAAGTGTTGTATCCTTAGTTTTTAGGAATTTACTAATGTGGTTACTTACACAGAGTTATTTCATTAGTTTTCAAGAAGTTATGCCTGTAGTTTCGATCTCAGTGTATTATCGTTAGTTTTCCAGAAGAAACAAATATAGATACTCACACAGTGTTGTATCATTAGTTTTCAAGAAGTTAAACATGTAGTTTCTCAAACAATGTTGTATCGTTCGTTTAGAAGTTTCACGTGTAGAATCTCACACAGTGTTGTATCATTAATTTTCCATAAGATACACGTGTAGATTCACAGAAAGTGTTGTATCATTAGTTTTCAAGAAGTTATGAATATAGATTCTCACACAGGGTTGTATCATTAGTTTTCAATAAGTTACACTTGTAGGTTCTCACACAGTGTTGTATTGTTAGTTTTCAAGAAGTTACGAATATAGATTCTCACACAGTGTTGTATCGTTAGTTTTCAATAAGTTAAACACATAGTTTCCCACACAGTGTTATGTGGTTTGGTTTCAAGAAGTTACACGTGTAGTTTCTCACACAGTTTATATCATTAGTTTTCAAGAACTTACACACATTGTATCTCACAAAGTATATTGTGTTTTGTTTTCAAGAAATTACACTTAGTAGATTCTCACACAGTTTTGTATAGTTAATTTTCAAGAAGTTAACAATGTAGTTTCTCTCCCAGTACTGTGTGGTTTGTTTTCAAGAAGTTACAATTGTAGATTCTCACAAAGTGTTGTATCATTAGTTTTCAAGAAGTTAAACACGTAGTTTCTCAGGCAGTTTTGTATTGTTTGTCTTCAAGAAGTTACACATGTAGATCTCACACAGTGTTGTATCGTTAGTTTTCAAGAAGTTACTAATGTATTTTCGCAAACAGTTATTTAATTAGTTTCCAAGAATTTATGCATGTAGTTTGGTTCTCACTGTTGTATCGTTAGTTTCAATTATATACACGTGCAGGTTCTCACACAGTGTTGAATTGTTAGTTTTCAAAAAGTTACTAATGTATTTTCTCACACAGAGTTATTTCGGTAGTTTTCCTGAACTTATGCGTTTTGTTTAGAACTCAGTGTAGTATTGTTAGTTTTCAAAAAATATGAATATAAATTTTCACACAGAGTTGTATCATTAGTTTTCAAGTTGTTACACACGTAGTTTCTCACAAAGTGCTGTATAGTTTGTTTTAAAGAACTTACCCATGTAGTTACTAACACTGTACTGTATTGTTTTCCTTCAATAAGTTACATGTGTAGATTCTCAAACAATGTTGTATCATTAATTTTCAATTAGATAAACGTGTATAAACTCACAGTGTTGTATCGTTCGTTGACACCAAGTTACTATTGTAGTTTCTCACACAGTCATTTCATTAGTTTTCAAGGAATTATGCATGTATTTTCAAACTCAGTGTTGTATCGTTAGTTTTCAAGAAGTTACGATATAGATTCTTACACAGTGTTTTATTATTCGTTTTCAAGAAGTTAAACACGTAGTTTCTCACACAGTGTTGTATCATTTGTTTTCACGAAGTTACACTTGTAGATTCTCACACAGGTTTGGGTCATTATTTTTCAATAGGTTACACGTATAGATTTCTCACACAGTGTTGTGCCATTAATTTTCAATAAGATACACGTGTAGATTCTCAAACAGTGTTGTATCTTTAGTGTTCAAGGAGTTAAACACGTACTTTCTAATGCAGTATTATATGGTTTCTTTTCAAGAAGTTACACATGTAGATTTTCACACATTATTGTATCATTAATTTTCATTAAGATACACGTTTAGATTCTCACACAGTGTTGTATCGTTAGTTTTCAAGAAGTTACATATATAGATTCTCAGATAGTGATGTATCGTTAGCTTTTAAGAAGTTACGCATGAAGTTCTTCACACAGTGTTTTGTCATTTGTTTCCAAGAATTTACACTTGGAGATTCTCACAAAGGGTTGGATCATTAGTTTTCAATAAGTTAAACGTGTAGATTCTCCCACAGTGTTGTATCGTTAGTTTTCAAGAAGTTACTAATGTAGTTACTCACACAGAGTTATTTCTTTAGTTTTCAATAAGTTATGCATGTAGTTTCGAACTCAGTGTGTATCATTAGTTTTCAAGAAGTTAAACACGTAGTTTATCACACAGTGTTGTATCATTTGTTTTCAAGAATTTACACTTGTAGATTCTCACAAAGTGTTGGATCGTTTCTTTTCAATAAGTTACAAGTGAAGATTCTCCTACAGTGTTGTGTCGTTAGTTTTCAAGAAGTTATGAATGTAGTTTCTCAAACAGAGTTATTTCATTAGTTTTCAAGAACGTATGCGTGTAGATTCTCACACAGTATTGTATAGTTAGTTTTCAAGAAGTTACACATGTAATTTCTCACACAGTGTTGCAACATTTGTTTTCAAGAATTTGTAAATGTAGTTTCTCACACAGTGTTGTATCGTTTGTTTTCAAGAAGTTACACTTGCAGATTTTCACACAGGGTTGTTCATTATATTTCCATACGTTACACGTGTAGATTCTTCCATAGAGTTGTATCGTTAGTTTTCAAGAAGTTACTAATGTAGTTTCTCACAGAGAGTTATTTTACTAGTTTTCAAGCAGTTATACTGGTAGATTTTCACAGTGTTGTATCATTAGTTTCAAGAAGTTACTATTGTAGTTTCTCACACAGTATTGTATCGTTAGTTTCCAAGAAGTTACACATATAATTTCTCACACAGTGTTGTAGCTTTTGTTTTCAAGAAGTTGTAAATGACATTTCTAACACAGTGTTGTGTCGTTAGTTTCTGGAAGTTACTATTGTAGTTTCTCATACACACTTATTTCATTAGTTTTCAATAAGTTACACGTGTAGTTTCGAACTCAGTGTTGTATCCTTAGTTTTAAGAAGTTAAACACGTAGTTTATCACACAGTGTTGTATCGTTTGTTTTCAAGAAGTTACACTTGTAGATTTTCACACAGGATTGGATCGTTAGTTTTCAATACGTTACACGTGTAGATTCTCACACAGTGTTGTATCGTTAGTTTCAAGAAGTTACTATTGTAGTTTCTCACACAGAGTAATTTCATTTGTTTTCAATAAGTTAGTGTGTAGTGTCGAACTCAGTGTTGTATCATTAGTTTTCAAGAAGTTAAACACGTATTTTCTCACACAGTGTTGTATCGTTTGTTTTCAAGAAGTTACACTTGTAGATTCTCAAAGGTTTGGATTGTTAGTTTTCAATAAGGTACACGTGTAGATTCGCCCACAGTGTTGTTTCATTAGTTTTCAAGTAGATACTAATGTAGTTTCTAGCACAGTGTTATTTCATTAGTTTTCAAGAAGTTATGTGTGTAGATTCTCACACAGTGTTGTATAGGTATTTTCAAAAGTTACAATTGTAATTTCTCACACAGAATTATTTCATTAGTTTTCATTAATTATATTTGGAGATTCTAACACAGTGTTTTTCATTAGTTTTCAAGAAGTTACTAATATAGTTTCTCACACAGTGTTGTATTGTTAGTATTCAGTAAGGTAAACATGTAGTTTCTCAAACAGTGTTGTGTCGTTAGTTTTCAATAAGTTACACCTGTAGATTCTCAATCACTCTTTTATCATTACTTTTCATAAGATACACTTGTAGATTCTCGTACAGTGTGGGTGGTATCGTTTGTTTTCAAGATGTTATGCTTGTAGATACTCACAAGGTGTTATATCGTTTATTTTCAAGAAGTTACACTTGTAGATTTTCACACAAGGTTGTGTCGTTAGTTTTCAAGAAGTTAAGCGTATAGATTCTCAAACAGTGTTCTATTGTTAATTTTCGAGAAGTTACACATGTAGGTTCTCAACCCAAACCATAACCCTAATCAACCCTAATCCTAACCCTAACCTTAACCCTACCATAACCCTAATAATAACCCTAACTCTAAACCTAACCCTAACCCTAAAACTAACCCTAACCCTAAACCTAAACCTAACCCTAACACTAACCATAGCCCTAAACCTAACCCTACCAGTTAGGATTCAAATAGGTTCGCATGTAGTTTTACATAGAGTTTTGTACAATTAGTTTTCAATAATTTACACGTATAGATTCTCACACAGTATTGTATCTTTACTTTTCATGGAATTATGCATGAACTTTCTCATAGAGTTTTATATAGATTGTTTAAAAGAAGTTACACATGTAGTTTATCACACAGTGTTGTACCCTTAATTTTAAAGAAGTTACCCTATAGATTCTAACAGTGTTGTATCGTTAGTTTTGAAGAAGTATCACTTGTAGATTCTCACACAGCGTTGTATTGTTAGTTTTCAAGAACTTACGCATGTAGTTTCCAACACTGTGCTGTATTGTTATTTTTCAATAAGATATACGTGCAGATTCTTACACAGCATTGTATCGTTAATTTTCAAGAACTTACACATGTAGTTTCTAACACAGATTTGTATCATTTGTTTTCAAGAAGTTACGCATGAAAATTCTTACACAGTGTTGTTTCATTAGTTTTAAAGCAGTTTCATATATAGTTTCTCACACAGGGTTATATCGTTGGTTTTCAAGAAGTTAAGCGTTTCGATTCTCAAAAAGCGTTCTATCATTAATTTTCAAGAAGTTACACATGTAGGTTTTCAACCCTAACCTTAACCCTAACACAACTCTAACTCTAACCCTAACTCTACCCCAACCCTAACCCTAGCCCTAACCCTAACACTAACCCTAGCACTAGCCCTAAACATTACCGTAACACTAACCCTAACCCTAACCCTGACCCTACCAGTTAGGTTTCATGTAGTTATGCCTGGAGTTTTGCATAGAGGTTTGTACAGTTAGTTTTCAATAAGTTAAGCTTATAGATTCTCACAAATTTTTGTATAGTTACTTTTCATGGAATTAAGCATGAAGTTTCTCATAGAGTTGTATGTAGTTTGTTTTCAAGTAGTTATGCACGTTGATTATCACACAGTATTGTACCATTAGTTTTCAAAAAGTTATACTTATTGATACTCTCACAGTGTTGTATCATTCGTTTACAAGAAGTTACACTTGTAGATTCTCACATAGTGTTTATCGTTTGTTTTCAAGAACTTTTGCATGTAGTTTCTAACACTGTGTTGTATCTTTAGTTTTGAATAAGTTACAAGAGTAGATTCTCAGACAGTGTTGTATCATTAATTGTCACTTAGATACAGGTATAGATTCTCACACAGTGTTGTATAATTAGTTTTCAAGAAGTTACTAATGTAGTTTCTCACACAAAGTTATTTCAGTAGTTTTCCAGAAGTTATGCGTGCAGTTTCAAACTCAGTGTTGTATCATTAGTTTTCAAGTAGTTACGAATATAGATTCTCAGAGTTGTATCATTAGTTTTCAAGAAGTTACACACATAGTTTCTCACACAGTGTTGTATCATTTGTTTTCAAGAATTTATGCATGTAGTTTCTAACACTGTGCTGTATTTTTACTTGTCCACAATTTACACGTGTAGATTCTCACAGAATGTTGTATGTTAATTTACACTAAGATACACGTGTAGATTCTCACACAATTTTGTATCATTAGTTTTAAAGAATTTACTAATGTGGTTTCTCACACAGAGATATTTCATGAGTTTTCAAGAAGTTATGCATGTAGTTTCAAAATCAGTGTTGTATCGTTAGTTTTCAAGAAGTTTCAAATACTGACCCTCACACAGTGTTGTATCATTAGTTTTCAAGAAGTTAAACACGTAGTTTCTCACACAGTGTTATATTGTTTGTTTTCAAGAAGTTACAATTTTAGATTCTCACACAGGATTGTATCATTAGTTTTCAGTAAGTTACATGTGTAGATTCTCACACATTGTTGTATCCTCTATTTTCAATAAGATACACGTGTATATTCTCACACAGTGTTGTATCGTTAGTTTCCAAGAAATTACAAATATAGATTCTCACACAGTGTTGTATGGTTAGTTTTCAGGAAGTTACGAATACAGATTCTCACACATTGTTGTATGGTTAGTTTTCAAGAAATTAAACACGTAGTTTCTCTCACAGTGTTTTATGGCTTATTTTCACGAATTTACATTTGTAGATTCTCACACAGGGTTGTATTGTTAGTTTTCAATATGTTACACGTGTAGATTCTCACACAGTGTTGTTTCATTAATTTTCAATAAGATACACGTGTAGATTCCCACAGAGTGTTGTATCGTTATTTTTCAGAAGTTACTAATGTAGTTTCTCAAACAGAATTATTTCGTTAGTTTTCAAGAAGTTATGCGTGTAGCTTTGAATTCAGTGTTATATCGTTAGTTTTCAACTAATTCTGATTATAGATTTTCATACAGTGTTGTATCATTTATTTTCAAGGAATTATGAATATAGATTCTCACACAGTGTTGTATCATTAGTTTTCAAGAAGTTAAACACGTAGTTTCTCACACAGTGTTGTATGGTTTATTTTCAAGGAGTTACACTTGTAGATTCTCACACAGGGTTGTAACATTAGTTTTCAATGAGTTTCATGTGTATCTTCTCACACAGTGTTTTACCGTTAATTTTCAAAAGATACACGTGTAGATACTCAAAATTTTGTATCGTTATTTTACAAGATGTTACACACATAGTTTCTCACACAGTGATGTATCATTAGTTTTCAAGAAATTATGAATATAGATTCTCACACAGTGTTGTATTGTTAATTATCAAGAAGTTACATTTGTAGATTATCACATAGGTTTGTACTGTTAATTTTCCATATGTTACACTTGTAGATTCTCGCAGAGTGTTGTATCATTTGTTTTCAAGAAGTTACACGTGTAGATTCTCACACAGTATTGCATCGTTAATATTCAATAAGATACACGTGTAGATTCTCACAAAGTGTTGTATTGTTAATTTTCAATAAGATACACGTGTAGTTTCTCACACGGAGTAATTTGGCTAGTTTTCAAGAAGTTCTGCGTGTATTTTTTAAATCAGTGTTATATCGTTAGTTTTCAAGTAGTTACGAATATAGATTCTCACACATAGTTGTATCGATAGTTTTCAAGAAGTTACACACGTAGGTTCTCACCACAGTGTTGTATTGTTAGTTTTCAAGAAGTTAAACACGTAGTTTCTCAAACAGGTTTGTAAAGTTAGTTTTCAAGTAGTTAATCGTATACATTCTCATACAGTGTTCTATCGTTAATTTTCAAGAATTTACACATGTAGGTTCTCAACCCTAATCCTAACCCTAAACTTAACCCTAACCCTGGCCCTAACCCTAATCCTAACCCAAACCTAAACATAACCCTAACTTTAAGCCTAACCTTAACTCTTTGGTTTCAAGTAGTTACACATGGAGGTTTGTAAAGAGATTTGTCGAGTTCGTTTTTAATAAGGTACACATATAGATTCTCACGCAGGGTTGTATCGTTAGTATTCAAGAAGTTACACACATAGATTCTCACACAGTGTTGTATCATTAGTTTTCAAGAAGTTAAACACGTAGTTTTTCACACAGTGTTATATGATTTGTTTTCAAGAAGTTACACTTATAGATTCTCACACAGGGTTGTATCATTACTTTTCAAAATGTTACTCGTGCAGATTCTCACACAGTGCTGTATCGTTAATTTTCAATAAGACCCAGGTGTAGATTCACACACAGTGTTGTATCGTTAGTTTTCAAGGATTTACATGCATAGTTTCTCACACAGTGTTGTATCGTTTGTTTTCAAGAATTTTCAAATATAGATTCTCACACAGTGTTGTAGGGTTTGTTTGCAAATAGTTAAACACGTAGTTTCTCACACAGTGTTCTATGGTTTGTTTTCAAGAAGATACACATGTAGATTCTCACACAGTGTTGTGTCGTTAGTTTTAAAGAACTTGCTAAAGTAGTTTCTCATACAGAACTATTTTGTTAGTTTTCAATAAGTTATGCTTGAAGTTTTCAACTCAGTGTCGTATTGTTAGTTTTCAAGAAGTTACAAATATAGATTTTCAAACACTGTTGTATAGATATTTTTCAATAATTTAAACACGTAGTTTCTCACAGTGTTGTATCGTTTGATTTCAAGAAGTTAAACACGAAGTTTGTCACACAGTGTTGTATCGTTATTTTTCAATAAGATACACGTGTATGTTCTCACACAGTGTTGTATCATTAGACTTCAAGAAGATACTAATGTAGTTTCTCACACAGAGTTATTTTGTTAGTTTTCAAGAAGGTATGTGTGTATTTTGGAACTCAGTGTTGTGTCGTTAGTTTTCAAGAAATTACACATGTACTTTATCACACAGGGTTGTATTGTTTGTTTTCAAGAACTTACCCATGAAGTTTGTAACACTGTGCTGTATATGTTAGTTTTCAATAACATACACGTGAAGAATCTCAAACAGTGTTGTATCATTAGTTTTCCAGAAGTTACACACATAGTTTCTCACACAGTGTTGTATGGATTGTTTTCAAGAAGGTACACTTGTAGATTCTCACACAGTGTTTTATCCTTAATTTTCAATAAGATATTCATGTAGATTCTCACACAGTGTTGTATCGTTAGTTTTCAAGAAGTTACACACATAGTTTCTCACACAGTGTTGTATCGTTAATTTTCAAGGAGTTTCGAATATAGATACTCACACAGTGTTGTTTGCTTTGTTTTCAAGAAGTTAAACTTGTAGAATCTCACACAGGCTCTTATTGATAGTTTTCAATAAGTTACAGGTGTTGATTCTCACACAGTGTTGTATCGTTAATTTTCAATAAGATACACGTGTAGATTCTCACACAGTGTTGTATCATTAGTTTTCAAGAAGTTACTAATGTAGTTTCTCCCACAGAATTATTTCGTTAATTTTCAAGAAGTTATGTGTATAGTTTCGAACTCAGTGTTGTATGGTTAGTTTTCAAGAAGTAACGAATATAGATTCTCACACAGTTTTGTATCATTAGTTTTCTATAAGTTACAGGAATAGATTTTCACAATGTGTTGTATCGTTTGTGTTTAAAAACTTACGTATATAATTTCTAATACTGGACTGTATCGTTAGTTTTGAATAAGTTACACTTGCAGATTCTCACACAGTGTTGTATCGTTAATAATTCAGTAAGATACACGTGTAGATTCTCAAACAATATTGTATCGTTAGTTTTCAAGAAGTTATACTTGTAGATTCTCACACAGTGTTGTATCGTTACTTTTCAAGGAATTACGCATGAAGTTTCTCATAGAATTTCATATAGTTTGTTTTCAAGTAGTTACGCACGTTGATTATCACACAGTGTTGTTCCGTGAATTTTGAAGAAGTTATGCTTATAGATTCTCAGACAGTGTTGTATTGTTAGTTATCAAGCAGTTAGGCATTAAGTTTCTCACACAGTGTTTTATCGTTTGTTTTCAAATAGTTACACATGTAGATTTTCACACAGTGTTGTATCGTTAGTTTTCAAGCAGTTTCAAATGTAGTTTCTCACACAGGGTAGTGTCGTTGGTTTTCATGAGTTTAAACGTATAGATTCTCAAACAGTGTACTATTGTTAATTTTCGAGAAGTTACACATGTTGGTTCTCAACCCAAACCCTAAAACTAATCCAACCCTAACCCTAACCCTAACCCTAGCCCTACAGTAACCCTAATCCTAACACTAACACTAACCCTAAACCTAAACCTAACACTAACCCTAACCCTAAACCTAACCCTACCAGTTAGGTTAAAAGTAGGTATGCCTGGAGTTTTATGTAGAGTTTTGTACAATTAGTTTTCAATAAGTTACACTTATAGTTTCTCACACAGTGTTGTATCATTAATTTTCATGGAATTACGCATGAACTTTCTCATAGAATTTTATATACTTTGTTTACAAGAAGTTACACATGCAGATTGTCACACAGTGTTGTACCATTATTTTTAAAGGAGTTACGCTTATAGATTCTAACGCAGTGTTGTATCGTTAGTTTTCAAGAAATATGACTTATAGATTCTCACACAACGTTGTATCGTTAGTTTTCAATTAGTTACACGAGTAGATTCTCACACAGTGTTGTATCATTTGTTTTCCAGGACTTACACATGTAGTTTCTAAAACTGTGCTGTATCGTTATTTTTGAATAAGATATATGTGCAGATTCTAACACAGTGTTGTATCATGTGTTTTCAAAAATTTACACATGTTGTTTCTAACACTGTGCTGTATTGTTAGTTTTTAATAAGATACACATGTAGATTCTCACACACTGTTGTATCGTTAGTTTTCAAGAAGTTACTAATGTAGTTTCTCACACAGATTTGTTTCAGTAGTTTTCCAGAAGTTATGCGTGTAGATTCGAACACAGTGTTGTATCGTTAGTTTTCAAGAAGTTACGCGTTTAGATTCTCACACAGTGTTGTATCCTTAATTTTCAATGAGATACTCATGTAGGTTCTTACACAGTGTTGTATTAGTTATCAAGAAATTACACACATAGTTTCTCACACAGTGTTGTATCGTTAGTTTTCAAGAATTTTCGAATATAGATACTCACACTGTGTTGTTAGTTTGCTTAGTTTGAAATCATTGTAGTATTGTTACTTTTCAAAAAGCTAGTAATGTACTTTCTCACACAAATGGTTATTTTTTTAGTTTTCAAGAAATTACACATGTAGTTTCTAACACAGTTTTGTATCGATAGTTTTCAAGAAGTTTCTAATGTAGGTTCTCACACACTATTATTTCGTTAGTTTTCAAGATTTTCTGCGTGTAGTGTCAAAGTCAGTGTTGTATCGTTAGTTTTCAAGAAGTTACAAACATACATTCTCACACAGTGTTGTATCATTTGTTTTCAAGAGGTTAATAAAGTAGTTTCTCCCACAGAATTATTTCATTAGTTTTCAAGAATTTAGGCGTGTAGATTCGAACTTAGTGTTGTATCATTAGTTTTCTAGAAGTTACAATATATATTCTCACACAATGTTGTATAGTTAGTTTTCAAGAAGTTAAACACGTAGTTTTTCACACAGTGTTGTATGGTTTGTTTTCAAGAACTTACACTTGTAGATTCTCACACAGGGTTGTATCATTAGTTTCAATATGTTACTCGTGTAGATTCTCACACAGTGTTGTATTGTTAATTTTCCATAATATACACATGTAGAGTCTCACACAGTGTTGTATCATTAGTTTTCAAGATGTTACACACATAGTTTCTCACACAGTGTTGTATCGTTAGTTTTCAAGAATTTTCAAATATAGATACTCACACAGTGTTGTATGGTTTATTTTCAAAAAGTTAAACACATAATTACTAACACAGTATTGTATGGTTTGTTTTCAAGAAGTTAAACGTGTGGATTCTCACACAGGGTTGCATCGTTAGTTTTCAATAAGTTACCCTTGTAGATTTTCACATAGTGTTGTATCATTTGTTTTCAAGAAGTTACTAATGCATTTTCCCTCAGAGAGTCATTTCGTTAGTTTTCAAGCAGTTATGCGTGTAGTTTCAAACTCAGTTTTGTATCGTTTTTTTTCGAGAAGTTACTGATATAGATTGTCACACAGTGTTGTATCGTTAGTTTTCAAGAAATTAAACACGTATTTTCTCATAAGTGTTGTATCATTTGTTTTCAAGAAGTTACACTTGTAGATTCACACACAGTGTTGTATCGACAGTTTTCAAGAAGTTACGAATATAGATTTTTACACAGAATTATTAAATTTGTTTTCAAGAAGTTATGCGTGTAGTTTCTCACACAGCCTTGTATATTTGTTTTCAAGAAGTTACACATGCAGTTTCTCACACAGAGTTGCATCGCTAGTTTTCAAGTAGATATGCTTATAGATTCTCACACAGTATTGTATCGTTAGTTTTCAAGATGTTACAGATGTTGCATCTCACACAAGTTTATCAGGCTAGTTTTGAAGAAGTTACATGTGTAGATTCTCACACAGTTTTATATCGTTAGTTTTCCATAAGTTTCATATGTAGTTTCTCACACAGTGTTGTATCATTAGTTTTCAAAATGGTACACATGTAAATTCTCACACAGCGTTGTATCATTAGTTTTCAATAAGGTACATGTGAGGAATCCCACACAGTGTTGTATCATTAGTTTTCAAGAAGTTACTAATGTAGTTTCTCCCACAGAATTATTTCGTTAGTTACTAATATAGATTCTCACACAGTGTTGTATCGTTAGATTTAAAGAAATTAAAAACGTATTTTCTCAAAAGTGTTCTATCATTTGTTTTCAAGAAGTTACACTTGCAGTTTATCACACAGTATTGTATCGTTAGTTTTCAATAAGGTATACATGTAGAATTTCACACAGCGTTGTATCATTAGTTTCCAAGAAGTTATGCATGTAGTTCCTCACACAGTGTTGTATTCATAGTTTTCAAGAAGTATCACTTATAGATTCTCACACAGAGTTGTTTTGTTAGTTTTCAACAAGTTACGCATTTAGTTTCTCACAAAGTGTTGTATCGATAGTTTCCAAGAAGTTACAGAGATAGTTCCTCACACAAGGTTAAGGCTAGTTTTGAAGAAGTTAAATGTGTAGATTCTCACACACTGTTATATCGTTAGTTTTCCATAAGTTTCACATGTAGTTTCTCACACAGTGTTGTATCGTTAGGTTTCTTTTTTAGTTCTTTTTTTCTAATTTTTTATTTATTTTAAAGTTTAAATTTAGATTAGAAACAAGGTTGCTTCATAAGTCAGTTCCAGGTCCCTCTCTCTTTCCTTAGGGAGGGTGTTATTTCATCCAGGGCAGGGCCTAGACCCTTCTTCAAGAGTTCAGCGTGAGAGTGCACCTCACATTGTTTGATGGGAGACCAAAGTCACTGTGTATACTCGGGATGAGTACTGATCTACTGTCCAAGGCTCAATAAATTACCTAGGCCTCCTCACTGACACCCATATTCAGGGGTCTTGATCAGTCCCATGCTGGATTCCCAGGCTGATTCCTAGGATTCAAAAGTTAACCTTTGTCAGGTCAGCTGATTCTGGGCGTTAAATAAGCCCAGTCTTTATCCGTGTGGTCATCAGTACTGCCTCTCTGTTACTGGCTTTCATGAGTTTAGCTCAGTGCTTAGCCATGGGAGTCTGCCTCTTCTTCCATCAGAAACTGAATGAAGTTTCTGTTTCACAGACACTCTGGCCATGGGAATGTAGGCTGGCACTCAGATCTATGTCTAAAATCCATATATGAGAGAGTACATGCCATGTTCCTCTTTTTGTGACTGTGTTACCTCACTCAGGATGGTTTCTTCAAGTGTCATCCATTTGCCTGCAAATCTCAGGATTCCATTGTTTTTTTTCTGCTGAATAGTACTCCATTGTGTAAATATAAAACTTCATCTCTATCCACTCTTTGGTTGAGGGACATCTAGGTTGCTTCCATGTTCTGGCAATTACAAATAATGCTGCTATGAACGTAGTGGAACAGGCATCCTTGTTGTATGAATGGGCATATTTTGGATATATGCCTAATAATGGAGTTGCGGGGTCTTGTGGTAGGTTTACTCCCATTTTTCTGAGGAGTCTCCATACTGTTTTCCAAAGTGGCTGAACAAGTTGGCACTCCCACCAGCAATGGAGGAGTTTTCTGCTTTCACCACATCCTCTCCAGCATAAATTGTTGTTGGTGTTTTTGAATTTAGCCATTCTGACAGGAGTGAGAAGGTATCTAAGAGTTGTTTTGATTGGCATTTCCTGGATGGCTAAGGATGTTGAGCACTTCCTCAAGTGCCTCTCAGCCATTTTGCTTTTTTTTCATTTCTTGCAATTTTTGCTTTGTTTCTTCTTCCATTTCCTGCATTTTTTGGTTTGTTTCTTCTTCCATTTCTTTCGTTTTCTGCTTGTTTTTCTTCCATTTCTTGCATTTTTTGCTTTGTTTCTTCTTCCACTTCCTGCCCTTTTTTGGTATGTTTCTTCCTCCATTTCTTGCCTATTTGGTTTGTTTTTTCTTCCATTTCTTGCATTTTTTGGTTTGTTTTGTTCTTCCATTTCTTTGAGGGATTTTCCTGTATCCTCTTTTAGGGCCTCTATCATTTTCATGAAAGTGGTATTAAGGTCATTCTATTCTGCTTTGTTTGCATTGGAATGTTGTGATCTTGCTGGTGTGGAGTCTCTAGAATCTGGTGGTGTCATATATGGTGGTTATGGGACCAGAGTTCCCTTTTGGTGGGTGCTAGCAAGTCCAATAATCTGGTAGTTCTTCTATTCCTTGTCCTCGTTCTGGTCCTATGGGTGGAGAAGAAGAACAGGAATCTGGGGCACTTAGCCTCTCACCTGGTCCCCTGGACAATTTGCTGGATCCTGTTGTACCTGATCCCACCGGAACAGCTGTTCCCCTGGTCTCCCTGGCTCCTCTGGTTTCCTGGTCTCATTGGTGGGAGAGAAGTCCTGGAGTCTGGGGTTTTGGCTCCCTCCTGGATTGGAAGCTCCGTGCAGTTCATAGGCACTGGAACACAGGCCCAAAAGCAGTACCTGTTTTACCTGATCCCACCAGGACACTGCTTCATGGTCTCCCATGCTCTTCTGATTCCTGGAACCTCCAGAACAGCTGGTCCACTGGTCTCCCTGAATCAGCTAGTTTCCAGGTCTCGTTGGTGGGAGAGAAAACCTGGTATCTGGGGTGCTTAACTCCCACTGGGATTGGAAACCCTGTGCAGTTCCCACGTTATCCCCAGGCACTGGAACACAGGCCCAGAAGCAGGGCCTGTTGTACCTGACCCCCAAAACCTGAACAGCTGTCCCCTGGTCTCCCTGACTCCTATAGTTCCTGGTCTCATTGTTGGGAGAGAAGTCCTGCAGTCTGGTGTGTTTGGCTTCCTCTGGGATTGGAAGCTCTGTGCAGTTCCCAGGCAAACCTAGGCACTGGAACCCAGGTGCAAATGCAGGTCCTCTTATACCTGATCCTGCTGCTGGAACAGCTGCTCCCCTGGTCTCCCTGGCTCCTCTGGTTTCCTTGACTCATTGGTGGGGAAGATGCCCTGGAGTTTCAGGTGTTTGGCTCCTTATGAGATTGAAAGTTCTGTGCTGTTTCCCGGAGATACCAAGGCACTTGAACACAGGCCCAGAAGCAGAGCCTCCAGAGGCGCTATTCATGTAGTTATGCTTATACATTCTCACATAGTGTTGTATCATTAGTTATCAATAAGGTACACGTGTATATTCTCACAGCATTGTATCTTAGTTTTCAATAAGTTACACCTGTAGATTCTCACACAGCATTGTCTCATTAGTTTTCAATAAGGTACACTTGTAGCTTCACACACATTATTGTATCATTATTTTTCAATAAGATACACGTGTAGAATCTCACATAGGGTTGTATCGTTAGTTTTCATGAATTTTCACATGTACTTCCTCACACAGTGTTGTATTGATGGTTTTCAAGAAGTATCGCCTATAGATTCTCACACAGAATTGTTTGTTAGTTTTCATCAAGTTACACATTTAGCTTCTCACATACTGTTTTATCGATAGTTTCCAAGAAGTTACAGATGTAGTTTCTCACACAAGGTTTTAAGGCTAGTTTTGAAGAAGTTACATGTTTAGATACTCACACAGTGTTATATCGTTAGTTTTCCATATGTTACACATGTAGTTTCTCACAAAGTGTTGTTTTGTTGTTTTTCATTAAGGTACACGTGTAGATTCTCGAACAACATTATATCGTAAGTTTTCAATAAGGTACACATGTAGATACTCACACAGTGTTGTATCGATAGTTTCCAAGAAGTTACAAATGTAGATTCTCACACAGTGTTGTATCGTTTGTTTTGAAGAAGTAACAAGTGTGGATTCTCACACAGTGTTGAATCATTAGATTTCAAGAAGGTACACGTGTAGTATTTCACAGTGTTGTATCGTAATTTTTCAATAAGTTACATGTGTAGATTCTCACACAGAGTTGTATCATTAGTTTTCAAGTAATTACACATGTAGTTTCTCACAAAGTGTTGTGTCGATGGTTTTCAGGAAGTTACACGGGTAGATTCTTAAACTGTGTTGTATGGTTAGATTTCAATAAGTTACACGTGTAGATACTTACACAGTATTGTATATTTAGTTTTCAATAAGTTACACCTGTAGATTCTCACAAATCTTATATTGCTAGTTTTCAATAAGGTACACTGTTGAATCTCACACTGCGTTGTATCATTAGTTTTCAAGAAGTTACCCATGTAGTTCCTCACACAGTGTTGTATTGATGATTTTCAAGAAGAATCGCTTATAGTTTCTCACACAGAGTTGTTTGGTTAGGTTTCAACAAGGTAGACATGGAGTTTCTCACACATGTTTGTAAGGCTAGTTTTGAAGAAGTTACATATGTAGATTCTTTCACAGTGTTATATCGTTAGTTTTTTATATGTTACACATGTAGTTTCTCACACAGCGTTGCATCGTTAGTTTTCAATAAGGTATACGTGTAGATTCTCACACAGCATTGTATCATTAGTTTTCAATAGAGTACACGTGTAGATTCTCACACAGTGTTGTATCATTAGTTTTCAAAAAGTTACATACTTAGTTCCTCACTCATTGTTGAGTTGCTGGTTTTAAAGAGGTATCGCTTAAGATTCGCATACAGTGTTGTTTTGTTAGTTTTCAATAAGATATGCATGTAGTTTCTCAAACAGTGTTTTATTGATAATTTCCAAGAAGTTACACATGTAGATTCTCACACAGTGTTGTAGCGTTAGTTTTGAAGATGAAACGTGTAAAATCGAACACAGTGTTGTACCTTTAGTTTTCAATAATTTACACGTGTAGATTCTCACACAGAGTTGGATTATTAGTTTTCAATAAGTTACAGGTGTAGATAATTACACAGTGTTGTATGTTTAGTTTACAATAAGTTACTCCAGTAGATTCTCACACAGCTTTGTGTCATTAGTTTTCAATTAGGTACAGGTGTAGAATCTCAAATAGCCTTGTTTCATTAGTTTTCAAGAAGCTACCCTTGTAGTTTCTCAAACAGTTTTGTATCGCTAGTTTTCAAGTAGATATACTTATAGATTCTCACACAGTTTTGTATGGTTAGTATTCAAAAAATTAAAAATATAATTTCTCTCACAATGTTGTGTCGATATTTTCCAGGAGGTTACACGGGTACATTCAAAAATTGTCTTGTATATTTAGTTTTCATGGAGGTACAGCTGTAGATTCTCACACAGCTTTGTATTGTTAGTTTTCAATAAGGTACACGTGTAGAATATCTCACAGCATTGTATTGTTAGTTTTCAATAAGGTACAAGTGGAGATTATCACATAGCATTGTAGCGTTAGTTTTCAATACGTTCCACGTGAAGAATGGCACACAGTGTTGTGTCCTTAGATTTTTAATTATTTACACATGTAGTTTCTCACACAGTGTTGGATAGTTAGTTTTCAAGAAATTACGCATGTAGTTACTCACACAGTGTTGTGTCGATAGTTTACAAGAAGTAACAAAGGTAGATTCTCAAACTGTGTTGTAACATTAGTTTTCAATATGGTAGACAGGTTGAATCTCACATGGCGTTGTATCTTTAGTTTTCAATAAGGTACACGTGTACATTCACACAGCGTTGTATCCTTAGTTTTCAATAATGTACAAGTGTAGATTATCAGACAGCATTGCAGCGTTAGTTTTCAATAAGTTGCACGATTATTATCTCAAACACTGTTGTATCATTAGTTTTCAACAAGTTGCACGTGTAGAGTCTCACACAGCGTTGTATCTTTCGTTTTCAATAAGGTACACATGTAGATACTTACACAGTGTTTTATCTTTAGTTTTCAATAAGTTACACTTGTAGATTCTCACACAGCTTTTATTGCTAATTTTTAATAAGGTACACGTGCATAGGCTTTACCACATTGATTAGATTCATATGGTCTCTCTCCAGTATGAGTTCTTTTATGATTTACAAGACTGCCTTGTTGTGCAAAGTCTTTACCACATTGATTGCATTCATACGGTTTCTCTCCAGTGTGTTTTCTTTTATGATATTTAAGACCACGGGCACGTGCAAAGGCTTTACCACAGTGATTACATTCATACGTTTTCTCTCCAGTGTGTGTTCTTTTATGATACTTAAGGCCATTGGCATGTGAAAAGGCTTTACCACATTGATTACATTCATACCGTTTCTCTCCAGTGTGTGTTCTTTTATGATACTTAAGACCATTGGTATATGAAAAGGCTTTACCACATTGACTGCATTCATATGGTTTAACTCCAGTATGTGTTCTATTATGACTTACAAGACTGCCTTGTTGTGCAAAGGCTTTACCACATTGATTACATTCATATGGTTTCTGTCCAGTATGTATTCTTTTATGAGTTACAAGAGTGGCTTTCTGTGCAAAGGCTTTACCACATTGGTGACATTCATAGGGCCTCTCTCCTGTATGCATTCTTTCATGTGCTTTCAAAGCACTGTCATATGCAAAGGCTTTACCACAGTGATTACATTAATAGGGTTTCTCATAAAAAAGGTACACGCGTTGAATCTCACACAGCGTTGTTTCATTAGTTTTCATTAAGGTACACGTCTAGAATCTCACATGAGTTGTATCATTAGTTTTCAAGAAGTTACACACGTAGTTCCTCACACAGTGTTGTATTGATTTTTTCATGAAGTATCGCTTATAGATTCTCACACAGAGTTGTTTCGTTAGGTTTCAGCAAGTTACACATGTAGTTTCTCACACAAGGTTGTAAGGCTAGTTTTGAAGAAGTTACATGTGTAGATCCTCACACAGTGTTATGTCGTTAATTTTCCATATGTTACACATGTAGTTTCTCACAGAGTGTTGAATCGTGATTTCAATAAGGTACACGTGTAGATTTTCAACAGCGTCGTATAGTTAGTTTTCAATAAGGTACACGTGCAGATTCTCACACAGTGTTGTATCATCAGTTTTCAATCAGTTACACGTGTACATTCTCTTCATTGTTGTATCATTAGTTTTCAGTAAGATACAAAGAGTTGTATCGTTAGTTTTCAATACGACCCACCTTTAGAATCTCCCACAGCGTTGTATCGTTAGGTTCCAATAAGGTACACCTCTAGATTCTCACACATTGTTGTATCGTTAGTTTTCAATAAGGTACAGGTATAAAATCTCACACAGCATTGTATCGTTATTTTTCAAGTATTTACACATGTAGTTCCTCACACAGTGTTGTATTGATGGTTTTCAAGAAGTATTGCTTATAGATTCTCACACAGAGTTCTTTTGTTAGTTTTCAATAAGATATGCATGCAGTTTCTCAAACAGTGTTTTATTGATAATTTCCAAGAAGTTACACATATAGATTCTCACACAGTGTTGTAGCGTTAGTTTTGAAGAAGTAACATGAGTAGATTCTCACACAGTGTTTTGTAGATAGTTTTCAAGAAGGTACACATGTAAATTGTCACACAGCATTGTATCATTAGTTTTAAATTAGTTACATGTGTAGATTTTCACCCAGCTTGTATTGCTAGTTTTCAATAAGGTACACGTGTAGAATGTCACACAGCATTGCAGCTTTATTTTTCAATGTTATATGTGTAATATCGAACACAGTGCTTTACCTTTAGTTTTCAATAATTTGCACGTGTAGATTCTCACACAGTGTTGGATCATTAGTTTTCGGTAAGTTCCACATGTAGATCTCACCCAGCATTGTATCTTTATTTTTCATTAAGGTAAACTTGTAGATTCTCACATTGTTGGATCATTAGTTTTCAATAATTTCTACCTGTGTATTCTCACACAGCATTGTATCATTAAGTTTCAATAAGGTACACGTATAGATTCTCACACATTGTTGTATCGATAGTTTTCAAGAAATTACGCGTATATTTTCTCACACAGTGTTGTTTCGGTAGTTTCCAAGAATTTACACAGCCATAGAATGTTTTATCGTCCATACGTTCCCCTTAAATAAGACATCTCGATGGTTATGGGTCTAATCAGCCCATGCCCAACATAACTGTAATCTCGGGCCTTTGATATTTTTTAATTTTCGGTGCGCGTTACTCAACTAGTCGTAAAATCAGCTCATCATGTAGCCATACTTTTTCACTCAATGGGAATGCCATTAATCCTCATGGGAGTCCTCTGAAGACATATTATTAATGGTTTCTCGGACATATACAATTATTTGACTTAATTCCTATATCAAACCCCCCCTTCCCCCAACTTAGCAGCATTCCTTCTGACAAACCCCAAAAGCAGAGATCCAACTACCAAGGCCCCCTCCCACATTCTAGTAATCCTCCGAACATAACTTAAAACCCAGTATTCGTACAAAAAAATTCCTTCAAACCGTCGCTTGAATTTGCCTATGTGTGCCAAAAATTATCCAGGTAGTACGAAGTACATATTTAGTTGATGTAGCTTAATACAAAGCAAAGCACTGAAAATGCTTAGATGGATTTTTTTCAATCCCATAAACATAAAAGGTTTGGTCCTAGCCTTATAGTTAGTTAGAGGTAGAGTTACACATGCAAATCTCTATAAACCAGTGTCAAATCCCTAGGTTTTACTTTAAACCCTAAGGAGAGGGTATCAAGCACATACACATATATAGCTAAAGACACCTTGCCTAGCCACACCCCCACGGGACTCAGCAGTGATAAAAATTAAGCCATAAACGAAAGTTTGACTTAGTCATACCTCATCAGGGTTGGTAAATTTCGTGCCAGCCACCGCGGTCATACGATTAACCCAAACTAACTATTCCCCGGCGTAAAATGTGGTTTTACTACTAACATAATAGAATTAAAACCCAACTAATATGTGAAAATTCATTGTTGGACTTAAAATCAATAACGAAAGTAATTCTAATTATATTAATACACGATAGCTAAGATCCAAACTGGGATTAGATACCCCACTATGCTTAGCCCTAAACCTAAGTGATTAAATAACAAAATCACTTGCCTGAGAACTACTGGCCACAGCTTAAAACTCAAAGGACTTGGCGGTACTTTATATCCATCTAGAGGAGCCTGTTCTATAATCGATAAACCCCGTTATACCTTACCACCCCTTGCTAATTCAGCCTATATACCGCCATCTTCAGCAAACCTTAAAAAAGAACAAGAGTAAGCAAGAGAATACCCATAAAAACGTTAGGTCAAGGTGTAGCCTATGGGCTGGGAAGTAATGGGCTACATTTTCTTCTAAAGAACAGTTACGCTATCCTCTATGAAACTTAGAGGACAAAGGAGGATTTAGTAGTAAATTAAGAATAGAGAGCTTAATTGAATAGAGCAATGAAGTACGTACACACCGCCCATCACCCTCCTCAAATTAAGCTAATTATTAACTATACCTAATACCAATTAATACATTTATGAGAGGAGATAAGTCGTAACAAGGTAAGCATACTGGAAAGTGTGCTTGGACTAACCATAACGTAGCTTAAACCCCATAAAGCATCTGGTCTACACCCAGAAGATTCCACATCCAATGGACATTATGAACTAACTCTAGCCCTCATTTTTTCAATCTATAAAATTTTAACTTACAAATTAAAACATTCACTAAAAGAAGTATTGGAGAAAGAAACTTTTTAAGGAGCCATAGAGATAGTACCGTAAGGGAAAGATGAAAGACTTGTTAAAAGTAAATAAAAGCAAAGATTAAACCTTGTACCTTTTGCATAATGAACTAACTAGAAATCTTCTAACTGAGAGAACTTTAGCTAGAAACCCTGAAACCAAGCGAGCTACCCAACCCGTCTATGTAGCAAAATAGTGGGAAGACTTTTGGGTAGCGGTGAAAAGCCTAACAAGCCTGGTGATAGCTGGTTACCCAATAAAGAATTTTAGTTCAACTTTAAGCCTACCACAAACCCTATTAATACAAATGTAAGCTTAAAATATAGCCTAAAGAGGGACAGCTCTTTAGGAACGGAAACAACCTCTAATAGTGAATAAGACAATCAATCAACTAACCATAGTTGGCTTAAGAGCAGCCATCAATAAAGAAAGCGTTCAAGCTCAACACTTAATAGTACATAATACCCTAAATAAAATCTATTTCCTATCTTCATAACTGGGTTAATCTATTAGCTAATAGAAGCAATACTGTTAGCATGAGTAACAAGAATATTATTCTCCACGCACAAGCCTATAACAACCCGGATAACCATTGTTAGTTAACAAACTATAAGTACATTAACTATTTGTAAAAAGTACTTATCATCCAATGTTAGTTCAACACAGGTGTGCTAAAAGGAAAGATTAAAAGAAATAAAAGGAACTCGGCAAACATGAATCCCGCCTGTTTACCAAAAACATAACCTCTAGCATTATAAGTATTAGAGGCAATGCCTGCCCAGTGACTAAGTTAAACGGCCGCGGTATCCTGACCGTGCAAAGGTAGCATAATCACTTGTTCCTTAATTAGGGACTAGTATGAAAGGCTAAACGAGGGTTCAACTGTCTCTTATTTCCAATCAGTGAAATTGACCTTCCCGTGAAGAGGCGGGGATATAATAATAAGACGAGAAGACCCTATGGAGCTTTAATCTCACAACTTAATTTTAATAACAAACAGTCTACTGACTTTAAAAAACTAAATATAAGTTGTAGATTTCGGTTGGGGTGACCTCGGAGAATAAAAAAACCTCCGAATGATTATAACCTAGGCTTACAAGCCAAAGTACAAAATATAATCTTATTGACCCAAACTAATTTGATCAACGGACCAAGTTACCCTAGGGATAACAGCGCAATCCTATTCAAGAGTCCATATCGACAATTAGGGTTTACGACCTCGATGTTGGATCAGGACATCCCAATGGTGTAGCAGCTATTAAAGGTTCGTTTGTTCAACGATTAAAGTCCTACGTGATCTGAGTTCAGACCGGAGTAATCCAGGTCGGTTTCTATCTATTTACGATTTCTCCCAGTACGAAAGGACAAGAGAAATGGGACCTCCTTAATACAAGTGCCCCTGATTAATTAATGAAACCATCTCAATATAGTAAACACGTACTATACCCACCCTAGACAAGGGTTTATTAGGGTGGCAGAGCCCGGAAATTGCGTAAGACTTAAAACCTTGTTTTCAGAGGTTCAAATCCTCTCCCTAATAGTGCATCTAATTAACATTCTAATACTACTTATCCCAATTCTAATCGCAATAGCCTTTCTTACCCTAGTAGAACGAAAAATCTTAGGATATATACAACTACGAAAAGGCCCTAACATCGTTGGCCCATATGGCATCCTCCAACCATTTGCCGACGCTATAAAACTATTTATTAAAGAACCTTTACGTCCTTTAGCCACCTCAACATCCCTATTTATTATTGCCCCCACACTATCACTTATACTTGCATTTAGCCTATGAATTCCTCTACCCATACCTCACCCTTTAATTAATATAAATATAGGTATACTATTTATTTTAGCTATCTCCAGCCTATCCATATACTCTATCTTATGATCAGGCTGAGCTTACAACTCAAAATATTCTATATTCGGAGCCTTGCGTGCAGTTGCACAAACAATCTCCTACGAAGTAACTATAGCAATCATCTTACTATCAGTCCTTCTAATAAATGGCTCATTTTCCTTACAATTCCTTATTACTACACAAGAACATACATGACTCTTACTCATATCCTGACCCCTAGCCGTAATATGATTTATCTCAACCCTAGCAGAAACTAATCGAGCACCTTTTGATTTAACTGAAGGGGAATCTGAACTAGTTTCAGGGTTTAATGTAGAATATGCCGCAGGACCATTCGCTCTATTCTTTATAGCCGAATACACTAATATTATCCTAATAAATGCCCTATCAACAATTGTGTTTTTAGGACCAATCCACAACTTATATCAACCACAAACATATACAATTGATTTTATAATCAAAACATTAATACTAACTTCCCTATTTTTGTGAATTCGAGCATCTTACCCACGATTTCGCTATGATCAACTTATACACCTTCTCTGAAAAAACTTCTTACCCCTAACACTAGCTCTATGCACATGACACATTTCAATTCCTATTTTCATAGCAAGTATCCCTCCTTATACTTAGAAATATGTCTGACAAAAGAGTTACTTTGATAGAGTAAACCATAGAGGTTCAAATCCTCTTATTTCTAGGACAGTAGGAATTGAACCTACCTCTTAGAATTCAAAATTCTATGTAATACCAATATACTACATCCTAAAAAGTAAGGTCAGCTAATTAAGCTATCGGGCCCATACCCCGAAAATGTTGGTTTAAACCCTTCCCGTACTAATTAAATCTATTACCCTCTTAATTATTTATTTTACTATTCTTTCAGGTCCAATAGTCACAATACTCAGTAACAACTTCTTTCTTATATGAATTGGCCTAGAAATAAACCTACTAGCCATTATTCCAATTATAACTGACAAATCAAACCCACGAACTACAGAAGCAGCTACAAAATATTTTATCACCCAGGCTACAGCTTCCATAATCTTTCTTCTCTCAATTATCATAAACTATAAACAATTAGGAACATGAACAATTCAACCTCAAACTAGTAGCCTCACATCTACACTAATCTTTATCTCCTTAGCAATCAAATTAGGTCTATCACCCTTCCACGCTTGACTACCAGAAGTAACTCAAGGCATTCCTCTAAGCACAGGACTTCTACTGCTAACTTGACAAAAACTAGCCCCTCTATCCATCTTATTTCAAATCTATGAACTAATTAACCCACATGTACTAATCATGTCAGCTTGCGCCTCAGTAATAATTGGAGCATGAGGAGGCCTCAATCAAACTCAAACTCGAAAAATCATAGCTTATTCCTCCATCGCCCACATAGGCTGAATAATCTCGATTCTACCCTATAATCCATCCCTTACCATTATTAACCTTATCATTTATATTCTACTAACACTAGCTATATTCTCAATTCTTCACCCCCACTCATTCTTCTCTATTAAATCAGTATCACTCCTATGAAATACATCACCCATTATACTTCCCCTAATATCCTCTATCCTCTTATCCATGGGAGGATTACCCCCTCTTACTGGCTTTCTGCCTAAATGACTTATCATTACAGAACTCCTAAAAAATAATAATCAACTACTAGCTTCAATCATAGCAATTCTAGCCCTAGTCAATCTATTCTTTTATACTCGCTTAATTTACTCAACTTCACTTACTACATTCCCTTCCACTAATAACTCCAAAATATTCAGTCACCAAACAAGTATAAAAAAATATCTAGCCTTACCACTAACTGCAATCACAAGCACTCTTACACTCCCCTCTTACCCCTAATACTATAGAAGTTTAGGATAAACAAGTCCAATGGCCTTCAAAGCCCTTAGTAAACTCTTAGTTTAACTTCTGCATAGAGATTGTATGACTATACCTTACATCTAATGAATGCAAATCAATTGCTTTTATTAAGCTAAATCCCCCTAGATTGGCAGGATTCAAACCTACAAAATTTTAGTTAACATCTAAATACCCAACTACTGGCTTCAATCTACTTCTCCCGCCTATCAGAATTTGCAATTCGATATGATTATCACCTTAAGGCCTGGTAACAAGAGGGTTATAACCTCTGTATTTAGATTTACAGTCTAATGCTCTACTCAGCCATTTTACCTATGTTCATTAATCGCTGATTATTTTCAACTAACCATAAAGATATTGGAACACTGTACTTAATGTTTGGGGCCTGAGCAGGTATATTAGCAGGTATAGTAGGCACTGCTCTTAGCATTTTTATCCGAGCAGAGCTTGGTCAACCTGGGGCTTTACTAGGTGATGATCAGATCTATAATGTAGTTGTAACAGCCCATGCATTTGTCATAATCTTCTTTATGGTTATACCAATAATAATTGGGGGATTTGGAAACTGACTTGTACCACTAATAATTGGAGCCCCTGATATGGCATTCCCTCGAATAAATAACATAAGTTTCTGACTTCTACCCCCCTCATTCCTTCTTTTATTAGCATCATCTATAGTCGAAGCGGGAGCTGGAACTGGTTGAACAGTCTACCCCCCACTAGCAGGAAACTTAGCACATGCTGGAGCATCCGTAGATCTTACTATCTTTTCACTCCATTTGGCTGGAGTATCTTCAATTTTAGGGGCTATCAATTTTATTACTACAATTATTAACATAAAACCCCCAGCCATAACACAGTATCAAACCCCCCTATTTGTCTGATCAGTATTAATCACAGCTGTTTTACTATTATTATCTCTACCTGTCCTAGCTGCTGGAATTACAATGCTACTTACAGATCGTAATTTAAATACAACTTTCTTCGATCCTGCCGGAGGAGGAGATCCAATTCTATACCAACACCTATTTTGATTCTTTGGTCACCCTGAAGTATACATTCTAATCCTACGGGGTTTCGGGATTATCTCACACATTGTCACCTACTACTCTGGAAAAAAGGAACCTTTCGGCTATATAGGTATAGTATGAGCAATAATATCAATTGGGTTCTTAGGCTTTATTGTTTGAGCTCACCATATATTTACAGTAGGACTTGATCTAGACACACGAGCCTATTTTACATCAGCTACTATAATTATTGCAATCCCAACTGGAGTAAAAGTATTTAGCTGACTAGCAACGCTCCACAGAGGTAACATTAAATGATCACCAGCTATATTATGAGCTTTAGGTTTTATCTTCTTATTCACAGTGGGGGGTCTAACAGGCATTGTCTTATCAAACTCATCCTTAGATATTGTATTACATGATACTTATTATGTAGTTGCCCACTTCCATTATGTTCTATCAATAGGAGCTGTCTTTGCTATTATAGCGGGTTTTGTTCACTGATTTCCTTTATTCTCAGGCTACACTCTTGACGACACATGAGCAAAAGCCCATTTTATTATCATATTTGTTGGGGTAAACATAACATTCTTCCCTCAACATTTCTTAGGACTGGCAGGAATACCACGACGCTATTCTGATTATCCAGATGCTTATACTACATGAAACACTGTATCATCAATAGGATCTTTTATTTCATTAACAGCCGTGCTTGTAATAATCTTTATGATCTGAGAAGCTTTTGCTTCTAAGCGAGAAGTTCTCACAGTAGACTACTCTTCAACTAACTTAGAGTGGCTTCACGGTTGTCCTCCCCCTTACCACACATTTGAAGAGCCTACTTTCGTTAAAGTAAAATAAATGAGAAAGGAAGGACTCGAACCCCCTAAAATTGGATTCAAGCCAACTCCATAACCTCTATGTCTCTCTCAATGAAATATTAGTAAAATCATTACATAACTTTGTCAAAGTTAAATTATAGACTAATCTCTATATATCTTATATGGCTTACCCTTCTCAATTAGGCCTACAAGATGCCACATCACCTATTATAGAAGAGTTAATAAACTTTCATGATCACACATTAATAATTATCAGCTCTGTTGTCCTATATATCATCACAATTATACTAACTACTAAATTAACTCATACAAGTACAATAGATGCACAAGAAGTAGAAACAATCTGAACTATTCTACCTGCAGTAATTCTCATCCTTATTGCTCTACCATCTCTGCGAATTTTATATATAATAGACGAAATTAACAATCCAGTGCTGACAGTGAAAACTATAGGACATCAATGGTACTGAAGTTATGAGTACACAGACTATGAAGACTTATGCTTCGACTCATATATAATCCCCACAACGGACCTGAAACCAGGAGAACTTCGACTATTAGAAGTTGACAATCGAGTTGTTCTCCCCATAGAACTACCGATTCGCATACTAATCTCATCTGAAGACGTTCTTCATTCATGAGCTGTTCCATCTCTTGGGTTAAAAACAGATGCAATTCCTGGACGACTAAATCAAGCTACTATCTCATCAAATCGCCCAGGGTTATTCTACGGTCAGTGTTCAGAAATCTGTGGGTCTAATCACAGCTTCATACCTGTAGTTTTAGAATTAGTCCCTCTCAAACACTTTGAAAATTGATCCACATCAATAATCTAAATCACTATGAAGCTCAGAGCGTTAACCTTTTAAGTTAAAATTAGAGACTTCTAGTCTCCATGGTGGAATGCCACAACTAGATACATCTACATGATTTACCACTGTTCTAGCCTCCACAATCACATTATTTATTCTAATTCAATTAAAAATCTCTCTACAGAATTTTCCCCATAAACCATCAAACAAGCACCTTAAAACCCCTAAACTAAATAACCCTTGAGAACTAAAATGAACGAAAATCTTTTCGCCTCTTTCATTACCCCTACAATAATAGGCCTGCCTATCGTAATTGTTATTATCATACTCCCATCTATAATATTAACATCCTCTAATCGCCTCTTAAGCAATCGTTTCCACACATTTCAACAATGATTAAACAAATAATATCAATTCATTCACCAAAAGGTCAGACTTGATGCCTAATATTAGTCTCCCTAATTATCTTTATTGGCTCAACAAACCTCTTGGGCTTACTACCCTATACCTTTACCCCAACAACTCAACTATCAATAAACCTAGGAATAGCAATCCCACTATGAGCAGGAACAGTTTTCCTAGGGTTCCGCCACAAAATAAAAAGCACATTAGCCCACTTTCTACCGCAAGGAACACCTATTCCCTTAATTCCTATACTCATTATTATTGAGACAATCAGTCTATTTATTCAACCTATAGCTCTTGCAGTCTGACTAACAGCCAACATTACTGCAGGACATTTGCTTATGCATCTTATCGGAGGAGCAACCTTAGTTTTAACCTCTATTAGTCCCCCGACAGCTATAATTACATTTATTATTCTTATTCTCCTGACTATTCTAGAATTTGCTGTAGCCCTAATTCAAGCATATGTGTTTACCCTATTAGTAAGCTTATATTTACACGATAATACTTAATGACCCACCAAACCCATGCCTATCATATAGTTAACCCTAGCCCATGACCTCTCACAGGAGCACTCTCCGCTCTTCTTCTTACTTCAGGATTAGCGATATGATTTCATTACAGGTCTCTAACACTTCTTTATCTAGGTCTCTTAACTAATACATTAACTATATACCAATGATGATGAGATATTGTTCACGAAGGTACCTATCAAGACCACTATACACCTATTGTACAAAAAGGCCTTCGATATGGCATAATTCTTTTCATTGTCTCAGAAGTCTTCTTCTTCGCGGGTTACTTTTGAGCCTTTTATCACTCTAGCTTAGTTCCTACTCACGACCTAGGAGGCTGCTGACCACCTACAGGAATTATTCCACTTAACCCACTTGAAGTACCCTTACTTAACACATCTGTACTTCTAGCATCCGGGGTCTCAATTACATGAGCCCATCATAGTCTTATAGAAGGTAAACGAAATAATATAAATCAAGCTTTACTAATTACTATCAGCTTAGGGGTGTACTTTACAGCCCTTCAAGCGTCAGAATATCTAGAGACTTCTTTTTCTATCTCAGACGGCATCTATGGGTCAACATTCTTTATAGCAACAGGCTTTCATGGCCTCCATGTAATTATTGGATCTACATTCCTTATAGTATGCCTCTTACGCCAACTAAAATACCATTTTACATCAAAACACCACTTCGGTTTTGAAGCAGCAGCTTGATATTGACACTTTGTAGATGTAGTATGACTATTCCTCTATGTTTCTATTTATTGATGAGGATCATACTTTCTTAGTATATCCAGTACAGTTGACTTCCAATCAACTAGGTCCAATTATAATTTGGAAGAGAGTAATCAACTTAATTCTAGCAATCTCAATCAACATTACACTCTCATTAGTTTTAATTTTAGTCACCTTCTGACTTCCCCAACTTAATGTTTACACAGAAAAAGCAAGCCCCTATGAATGCGGCTTTGACCCTATAAGATCAGCTCGATTACCCTTCTCTATAAAATTTTTTCTTGTAGCTATTACATTTCTTCTGTTTGTTCTAGAAATTGCTCTTCTCCTTCCCCTACCTTGAGCTATACAATCTATAAACCTCAAAATAACCTTAATTATCTCAATAATATTTCTATCTATTCTAGCACTGGGTTTGGCCTATGAACGAAAACAAAAAGGCCTCGAATGGACTGAATAACTGGTCATTAGTTTAACTAAAATTAATGATTTCGACTCATTAGATTATGACATATCTCATAATCACCAATATGACAACTACTGTATTTAACATCATACTAGCATTTACACGTGATTTTCACAGTGTGTTGTATCGTTAGTTTTCAAGAACTTACCTATATAGACTCTCACTAAGGGTTGTATAGATTGTTTTCGATAAGTTACACATGTGGATTCTCACACAGTGTTTTATCATTAGATTTCAAGTAGATACACATGTAGTTTCTCACACCGTGTTATATCGTTAGTTTTCAAGTAGTTACACATATAGTTTCTCACACAGTGATGTATCATTAGTTTTAAATAAGTTACACGTGTAGATTCTCAGACGGTGTATCGTTAATTTTCAATACGTTATAATCTGTATATTCTCACACAGTGTTATATCGTTAATTTTCAAGATGTAATGCATTCAGTTTAGAGCTCAGAGTTGTATCATTAGATTTCAAGAATTTATGTATATAGATTCTCACACAGTGCTGTATCTTTATTTTTAAAGACGTTATGCACATAGATACCCACACATTGTTGTAAAGATTGTTTTTAAGAAGTTGAAGATGTAGATTTTCTCAGTTTTGTATCTTTAGTTTTCAAGATGTTACACATATAGTTTCTCAAACTGTTGTGTCATTACTTTTTATAAGTTACACGTGGAGATGATAACACTGAGTTGTATCGTTAGTTTTCAAGAACTTATGTATTTCGATTCTCACTCAGTTTTGTATCGTTAGTTTGCAAGAAGTTATGCTTATAGATTTTCACACAGTGTTGTGTCATTAGTTTTCAATACGTTACACGTGTAGCTTCTCAGACAGTGTTGTATCTTTAATATTCAAAAAGTTACACGTGTAGATTCTCAGACAGTGTTGTATCATTAGTTTTCCAGAAGTTATTAATGTTTTTTCTCACACAGAGTTATTCGTGAGTTTTATAGAAGTTATGCATTCAGTTTTAAACTCAGAGCTGTATCGTTAGATTTCAAAACGTTACATAGATAGATTCTCATACAGTACTGTATCATTAGTTTTCAAGAAGTTACGCACATATACTCACACAGTGTTTTATCATTTGTTTGTAAGAAGTTACACATGTGGATTCTCTCACAGTGTTGTATTGTTAGTTTTCAAGAAGTTACACATGTAGTTTCTCACAGAATTTTGTGTCGTTAATTTTTATAGGTTACATGTGGAGATTCTCACACTGTGTTGTATCGTTAGTTTTAAAGAACTTACGTATTTCGATTCTCACTCAGTGTTGTATCGTTAGTTTTCAAGAAGTTACGCTTATAGATTCTCACACAGAGTTATGTCATTAGTTTTCAATATGTTACACGTGTAGATTCTCAGGCATTTTTGTATCTTTAATTTTCAAAATTTAATCGTGTAGATTCTCAGACAATGTTGTATCGTTAGTTTTCCAGAAGTTACTAATGTGGTTTCTCACACAAAATTATCCGTTTGTTTTAAGAAGTTATGCATTCAGTTTAGAACTCAGAGCTGTATCGTTAGATTTCAAAACGTTACATAGATAGATTCTCACACAGTGCTGTATCGTTAGTTTTCAAGAAGATAAGCACATAGACACTCACACAGTGTTGTATCGTTTGTTTGTAAGAAGTTGCACATGTAGATTCTCTCACAGTGTTGTATTGTTAGTTTTCAAGAAGTTACACATGTAGTTTCTCATGGAGTTTTGTGATATTAGTTTTTATAAGTTACACGTGGAGAGTCTCAAAGCGTGTTGTATCATTAGTTTTCAAGTACTTACATATATAGATTCTCACTCAGTGTTGTATAGTTAGTTTTCAATAAGTTATTTGTGTGGATTCTCAAACAGTGTTGGTTCCTTAATATTCAATAAGTTATATGTATTGATTCTCACACAATGTTGTATCGTTTATTTTCAATAAGATACATGTGTAGATTCTCAGACAGTGTTGTATCGTTTGCTTTTAAGGAGTTGCACATATAGATTCTCTCACTATGTTGTATTGTAATTTTTCAATAAGTTACGAAGAACGATTCTCACAGCATGTTGTATGGTTTGTTTTCAAGGTGTTACTCGCATAGTTTCCTACAAAGTGATTTTTGCTTTGTTATCAATAAGATAAGCATATAGATGTACAGGCAGATTTGTACCATTTGATTTCAAGACGTTACTCATGAAGTTTCTCACACTGTGTTGTATCATTAGTTTTCAAGAAGTTAAACATGCAGTTTCTCACCCTGTGTTGTATCATTAGATATCAAGAAGTTACACGTGTAGGTTCTCAGAGAGTATTTTATGCTTTATTTTCAAGAAGTTATGCATATAGATTCAAACACAGGCTTGTATCGTTACTTTTCAATAAGATACACGTGTAGTTTCTCACAAAGTGTTGTATCGTTATTTTTCAAAAAGTTACACTTGGAGATTCTCAGACTGTGCTGTCTCATTAATTTTCAATAATTTACATGTGTATATTCTCAGACAGTGTTGTATCGTTAGTTTTTAGTAAGATACTCGTGTAGATTCTCACAAAGTGTTGTATCTTCAATTTTCAATAAGTTGCACTTATAGATTCTCAGACAGTTTTGTGACCTTTATTTTCAAGAATTTTTGCATTTAGATTCAAACATAGGCTTGTATTGTTACTCTTCAATAATATACACGTATATTTTCTCACACAGTGTTGTATCATTAATTTTCAATAGTTTACAAGTGTAGATTCTCAGAATGCTTTGTATCGTTAGTTTTTAATAGGTTACATGTGTAGATTCTCAAGACAGTGATGTATCATTAGTCTTCAAGGAATTATGCTTACGGATTCTCACACAGTTTTGTATCATTTGTTAAAAATACGTTACACGTGTAGATTCTCTCACAGTGTCGTATCTTTAATATTCAATAAGTTACACGTGTAGATTCTCAGACAGTTTTGTATCACTAGTTTTCCAAAAGTTACTAATGTAGCTTCTCACCCAGAGTTATTTCGTTAGTTTTCAAGAAGTTATGCATTCAGTTTAGACCTCAGAGTTGTTTCATAAGATTGAAAGAAGTTACACAAATAGATACACACACAGTGTTGTATCATTTGTTTTTAAGATGTTACAGATGCAGACTCCCTCACAGTGTTGTATCGCTAGATTTCAAGATGTTAATGATATATTTTCTCAAACAGTGAGGTGTTGTTAATTTTAATAAGTTACACGTGGCTTATTTATTTATTTATTAGTATTATTTTATTTCTTTGCTTTTATTTATTTTTCTCTGAGACAGGGTTTCTCTTTGGAAATCTGCCTGCCTCTGCCTCTGGAGCAATTTCTACCGGCGTGTGCCAACACAGCCGGCTTCTCTACTTATTTACCACTTTGTTGTTTTTTTCTCTCTCAATCTTACATATTTTTTTAAACACACTGTAAAACTTTCGAGGTTTTTCTTCATCCACGTCTGACTTTACTGTGAATCTTTATGTTTTTCTGGACACGTGTCTTATCTGTTAAAACCGCGGCAGTTTAAACTGCAGTTTTTCCAAGATGGTGGGTGTAAGCGTGATTCCAGCTTACTGTCTCAGTCTGACATCCAGCAAAACCTGCTGGCTCAGAGATGTGGTCACTGTGACTTCCAGCTGTGCATATGACTTTTCAAGTGTTCTCTTAAAAGAACCTTGGTGGTGTTTTTTCTTTTTATGCAGAGTCAGGAAGACTCCTGTAAGAGAGCCGTGTGAATCTTGGCTAGTCGCTAGGAAAACAGAGCCCACCTGAGAAAAATGCTGCTACCAAAAATCTGTGCTTCTCTCTGTTCTTCTGTTTCTAAAATTCCTTTAAAGCTTTTGTCATTCTGCGTGGAAATTCATCATCCCACTCCTGATCACCATTTTGTAAAGGGAAATATATTCCTTGAGAGAAGCTTTCCTTCCTGCCTGGTTCCAGAGCCACATCAGTCCCAAATGAACACACAGAAGGCTATACTAATTATGAAGCTTTTGGCCTTGCTTGTTTCTGACTGGCTATCTCTGACTTAAGTAATTACCCTATAATTGTTAATCTAAGTATATCTCATACAGGAGAAGTTTCTGGGCTTCCTACCCCATGGCGTTACATCTCGACTCTTGTGTTTCTCACCCAGAGTCATCCTGGACTCCTAGTCCCACCTATCTAGATTCCTATTGGACAGCAGTGCTTTATTGACAAATGCACAGGACTTCCCCCAGCAAGTTTTCAATAAGTTACACCTGTAGATCCTCACACAGCGTTGTGTCATAGTTTTCAAAAAGTTACACTTGTAAAATCTCACACAGTGTTGTATTGTTAGTTTTCAATGAGGTAAACGTGTACATTCTCACACTGTGTTGTATCGTTAGTTTTCAAGAAATTACGAATGTAGTATCTCACAGAGTGTTGTGTCGATAGTTTCCAAGAAGTTACATGGGTAGATACTTAAACTGTGTTATATCTTTAGTTTTCAATAAGTTACACTTGTAGATTCTCACACAGATTTGTAGCGTTACTTTTCAATTAGTTACAAATGTAGAATCTCACACTGTGTTGTGTCATTAATTTTCAATAATTTACACGTGAAGATTCTCCCACAGTTTTGGATCGTTAGTTTTCAATAAATTACACCTGTAGATTCTCACAAATTATTGCATTTTTAGTTTTCAATAAGGTACAAGTGTAGATTCTCACACAGCATTGTATCTTTAGCTTTCGTTTTTTTTATTAATATTTTTTTATTTTCCATTTTATTTTTTTTTAATTTTATTTTCCAGTTTAAATTTAGATAAGAATCAAGGTTGCTTCACAAGTCAGTTCCAGGTCCCTCTCCCATTCCCTCCCTTCCTCCCGTGCCCTCCCCTCCCCCCCCCGTTATCCTCTCATTTCTCCAGGGAGGGTGAGGCCCTCCATGGGGGTGTCCATAGTGTGTCATTTCATATAGGGCAGGGCCTAGACCCTTTCCCAAGAGTTCTGGGTGAGAGTGCTCCTCACATTGTTCTATTGGAGTCCAAAGTCCGTGTGTAAACTTGGGATGGGTACTGATCTGCTGCCCAAGGCTCAATAGATTCCCTAGGCCTCTTCACTGACACCCAGATTCAGGGGGTCTTGATCAGTCCCATGCTGGCTTCCCAGGCTAATGCCTGGGATTCAAGAGTTAACCTTTGTCTGGTCAGCTGTTTCTGGGGGTTAAACCAGCCCAGTCTTAATTCCTTTGATCATCAGTCCTCCCTCTCTGTTACTGGCTTTCTTGAGTTCAGCTCAGTACTTAACCAAGGGAGTCTGCCTCTTCTTCGATCAGCCACTAAATAAAGTTTCTGTTTCCCAGACTCTCTGGCCATAGGATTGTAGGCTGGCACTCCCCAGATCTATGTCTAAAATCCATATATGAGAGAGTACATGCCATGTTTCTCTTTTAGTGACTGGGTTACCTCACTCAGGATGGTTTCTTCTAGTGTCATCCATTTGCCTGCGAATCTCATGATTCCATTATTTTTTTCTGCTGAATAGTACTCCATTGTGTAGATGTACCACATTTTCTCTATCCACTCTTCGGGTGAGGGACATCTAGGTTGCTTCCACGTTCTGGCAATTACAAATAAACCTGCTATGAACATAGTGGAACAGACCTCTTTGTTGTATGAATGGGCATCTTTTGGATATATGCCTAAGAGTGGAGTTGCTGGGTCTTGTGGTAGGTTTATTCCCATTTTTCTGAGGAATCTCCACACTGATTTCCAAAGTGGCTGAACCAGTTGGCACTCCCACCAGCAATGGAGGAGTGTCCCCCTTTCACCACATCCTCTCCAGCATAAATTGTCATTGGTGTTTTTGATTTTAGCCATTCTGACAGGGGTGAGATGGTATCTGAGAGTTGTTTTGATTTGCATTTCCCGGATGGCTAAGGATGTTGAGCACTTTCTCAAGTGCCTCTCAGCCATTTTAGACTCCTCTATTGAAAACTCTCTATTTAGTTCTGCAGCCCACTTTTTAATAGGGTCCTTTGGTGTTTTGGAGACTTGCTTCTTGAGTTCTTTGTAAATTTTGGAGATCAACCCTCTGTCAGATGTGGGATTAGTGAATATTTTTTCCCATTCTGTGGGCTGCCTTTTTGTCTTGCTGACTGTGTCCTTTGCCTTACAGAAGCTTCTCAGTTTCAGTAGGTCCCATTTATTAATTGTTGATCTTACTGCCTGTGCTACTGGTGTTATGTTCAGGAAGCTGTCTCCTGTACCAATTCGTTCAAGGGTACCACCCACTTTCTCTTCTAAGAGGTTCAGTGTGGCTGGATTTATGTTGAGGTCTTGGATCCATTTGGATTTAAGTTTTGTGCATGGCGATAGACATGGATCGATCTGCATTCTTCTACATGCCAGTCTCCAATTATGCCAGCACCATTTGTTGAAGATGCTTTCTTTATTCCATTGTATATTTTTAGCTTCTTTGTCAAAGATCAGATGTTCATACGTGTGTGGGTTAATACCCGGGTTTTCAATTCGATTCCATTGGTCTACCTGTCTATTTTTGTGCCAATACCAAGCTGTTTTCAGGACTATAGCTCTATAATAGAGCTTGAGGTCAGGGATGGTGATGCCTCCGGACGTTGCCTTGTTGAACAGGGTTGTTTTGGCTATCCTGGGTCTTTTGTTTTTCCATACAAAATTGATTATTGTTCTTTCAAGGTCTGTGAAGAATTGTGCTGGGATTTTAATGGGGATAGCATTGAATCTGTAGATTGCTTTTGGCAGGATTGCCATTTTTACTACATTGATCCTACCTATCCAAGAGCATGGGAGATCTTTCCATTTTCTGAGGGCTTCTTTAATTTCTTTCTTTAAAGATTCAAAGTTCTTACGATACAGGTCTTTCACTTGTTTGGTTAGCGTTACCCCAAGGTATTTTATGTTGTTTGTGGCAATTGTAAAGGGTGATGTTTCTCTGGTTTCTCTTTCAGCCCTTTAATCATCTGTATATAGTAGGGCTACTGACTTTCTTGAGTTGATCTTGTAACCTGCCACTTTGCTGAAGTTGTTAATCAGCTGTAAGAGTTCCCTGGTAGAGTTCTTTGGGTCATTGATGTAAACTATCATATCGTCTGCAAACAGTGAAAGTTTGACTTCTTCCTTCCCAATTTGTATCCCCTTGATCCCCCTTTGTTGTCATATGGCTATAGCTAGAACTTCAAGTACCATGTTGAAAAGGTATGGAGAGAGTGGACAGCCTTGTTTTGTTCCTGATTTTAGAGGAATTGCATTGAGTTTCTGTCCATTTAGTTTGATGTTGGCTGTTGGTTTACTGTATATAGCTTTTATTATGTTTAAGTATGTCCCTGTTATCCCAGATCTCTCCAAGACCTTTATCATGAAGGGGTGTTGGATTTTGTCAAAGGCTTTTTCAGCATCTAGTGAGATGATCATGTGATTTTTGTTTTTCAGCTTGTTTATATGGTGGATTACGTTGATGGATTTTCGTATGTTGAACCATCCCTGCATTCCTGGGATGAAACCTACTTGATCGTGGTGAATGATTGTTTTGATGTGTTCTTGGATCCGATTTGCCAGTATTTTATTGAGTATTTTTGCATCAATGTTCATGAGGGATATTGGTCTGAAGTTCTCTTTCTTAGTTGTATCTTTGTGTGGCTTGGGGATCAAGGTTATTGAAGCCTCATAGAAAGAGTTTGGCAAAGACCCTTCTGCTTCTATTGTGTGGAACACTTTGAGAAGAATTGGTATAAGCTGTTCTTTGAATTTCTGGTAGAATTCTGCACTGAGGCCATCTGGACCTGGGCTTTTTTTGGTTGGGAGACTTTTGATGACAGCTTCTATTTCCATAGGGGTTATAGGTCTATTTAAATTGCTTATCTGTTCTTGATTTAGTTTTGGCAATTGATAGCTGTCCAGGAAGTCATCCATTTCCTTTAAATTTTCGAATTTTTCTGGAGTACAGGTTTTCAAAGTATGACCTAATGATTCTATGGATTTCCTCAGAGTCTGTTGTTATGTCCCCCTTTTCAGTTCTAATTTTGTTAATTTGCGTGTTCACTCTCTGCTGTTTGGTAAGTTTGGACAAAGGTTTGTCTATCTTGTTGATTTTCTCAAAGAACCAACTCTTCGTTGCGTTGATTCTTTGTATTGTTTTCCTGGTTTCTACTTTATTGATTTCAGCCCTCAATTTGATTATTTCCTGGCGTATACTCCTCCTGGGGGAGTGTGCTTCTTTGTGTTCTAGAGCTTTCAGCTGTGATGTTAATTCTCTGGTATAACTGTTCTCCTGTTTCTTCATGTGAGCATTTAGCGCTATGAACTTCCCCGTAGCACTGCTTTCAAAGTGTCCCATAGGTTTGGGTATGTTGTGTCTTCATTCTCATTGAATTCGAGGAAGTCTTTAATTTCTTTTTTATTTCCTCTTTGACCCAGGGATGGTGCAGTTGAGCATTATTGAATTTCCATGAGTTTGTAGGTTTTCTGCAATTTGTGTTGTTGTTGAATTCTAATTTTAAAGCATGGTGGTCTGATAAGATGCATGGAGTTATTCCAATTTTTTTGTAGCTGCTGAGGTTTGATATGTTGCCAAGTATGTGGTCGATTTTTGAGAAGGTTCCATGTGGTGGTGAGAAGAAGGTATATTCTTTTTTATGTGGATGAAATGTTCTATAGATATCTGTTAATCCCAGTTGGGTCATTACTTCTATTAGCCCTTTTGCTTCTTTGTTGAGTTTCTGTTTGGTATTCCTGTCTAGTGGTGAGAGTGGTGTGTTGAAATCTCCCACTATAACTGTGTGGGGCTTTAGATGAGATTTAAGTTCTAATAATGTTTTTTTAACAAATGTGGATGCCTTTGTATTTGGGGCATAGATGTTCAGAATAGACACTTCCTCTTGGTGGGTTTCACCTGTGATGAGTATGTAATGACCTCCTTCATCTCTTTTGATTGATTTTATTTTAAAGTCTAGTTTGTTAGATATTAGGATTGCTACCCCGGCTTGTTTCTTGGGTCCATTCGATTGAAAAATTTTTTCCCAACCTTTAATTCTCAGGTAATGTCTGTCTTTAAGGGTGAGGTGTGTTTCCTGTATGCAGCAGAAGGAAGGGTTCTGTCTTCGAATCCAATCTGCTAGTCTGTGTCTTTTTATGGGTGAGTTAAGGCCATTAATATTGAGGGATATTAATGACCAATGATTGCTCATCCTTCTTCGATTTGCGATGGTTGTTGTTGGTGGAATTATGTGTGGAATTTCACCCCTTTGTTCTTTTGGCTGTTGGTAGAGAGAGATTCTCTAATGCTTATGTTTTTCTGGTTGTAGTTAGCTTCCTTGGGCTGGAGTTTTCCTTCCAAAATTTTCTGTAGGGCTGGGTTAGTGGACACATATTGCTTGAATCTAGTTTTGTCATGGAATATCTTGTTTTCTCCGTCTATAGTGATTGAGAGCTTTGCCGGGTATAGTAGTCTGGGCTGGCATCCGTGGTCTCTTAGTGTAGGTAGAATATCTATCCAGGACCTTCTGGCTTTCAGCGTTTCCATGGAGAAATCAGGTGTAATTCTGATAGGTCTGCCTTTATATGTTACTTGACCTTTTTCCTTAGCTGCTCTTAATATTCTTTCTTTATTCTGTATGTTTGGGGTCTTGATTATTATGTGGCGAGGGGATTTTTTTTTGTGGTCCACTCTATTTGGTGTTCTGTAGGCTTCTTGTACCTTCATTGGCATGTCTTTCTTAAGGTTGGGAAAGTTTTCTTCTATGATTTTGTTGAATATGCCTTCTGCCCCTTTGAGCTGGATTTCTTCTCCTTCTTCTATACCTATTATTCTTAGGTTTGGTCTTTTCATGGTGTCCCATATTTCCTGGATGTTTTGTGTTAAGGATTTGTTGGATTTAAGGTTTTCTTTGGTTGATAAATCCATTTCTCCTAGCGTATCTTCAACACTTGAGATTCTCTCTTCCATCTCTTCTATTCTGTTGGTAATGCTTGTATTGTTAGTGCCTGTCTGTTTGTCCAGCTTTTCTATTTTCTGCCTTTCTTCAGATTGTGTTTTTTTAATGACTCTATTTCAGTTTTCAACCCTTGCAGTGTTTGCATTGCTTCTTGCAATTTTCTGTTTATCTGTTCGTCCGTTTGTTGCCTTTTATGAATTTTTTGGTTTGTTCTTTCTTCCATTTCTTGCATTTTTTGGTTTGTTTTTTGTTCCATTTCTCGCATTTTGTGCTTTGTTTCTTCTTCCATTTCCTGCCTTTTTTGGTTTGTTTCTTCTTCCATTTTTTTCATTTTTTGCTTTGTTTTTTCTACCATTTCTTGCATTTTTTGCTTTGATTCTTCTTCCATTTCCTGCCTTTTTTGGTATGATTCTTCTTCCAATTCTTGCATTTTTTGCTTTGTTTTTTCTTCCATTTCTTGCATTTTTTGCTTCATTTCTTCTTCCATTTTCTGCCTTTTTTGGTTTGTTTTTTCTTCCAATTCTTGCATTTTTTGGTTTGTTTTTTCTTCCATTTCTTTGAGGGATTTTCCAATATCCTCTTTTAGGGCCTCTATCATTTTCATGAGAGTGCTTTTAAGGTCGTTCTCTTCTGTTTCGTCCGCATTGGAGTGTTGGGGTCTTGCTGGTGTGGAGTCTCTAGAATCTGGCGGTGTCATATTTGTTTTTCTGTTGCTGACTGTGTTTTTGTATTGTCTCTTTCCCATCTCTTCTTCTAGTGGGTACAGAAAGAGCCCCTTACTGGTCTGGGGACCAGCGTTCCCTTTGGTGGGTGCTAGCAAGTCCAATAATCTGGTGGTTCTTCTATTCCTTGTCCGAATGCTGGTCCTGATGCTGCTGGAAGAACCGCCGCTTCGCTGGACTCCCAGCCTCCTCTCCTTTCCTGGTCTCGTTGGTGTGCGCGAAGATCCGGAATCTGGGGTGCTTGGCTCCTGCCGGGATTGGGAGCTCTGTGCAGGTCCCAGGGGATCTGCAGGCACTGGAGCACAGGCCGGGAAGCCGGCCTGTTTACCTGATGCTGCTGGAAGAACCCTTATTTTCCATTTTAAATTTAGATAAGAAACAAGGTTGCTTCACAAGTCAGTACGAGGTCCCTCTCCCTTTCCCTCCCCTCCTCCCGTGCCCTCCCCACATCCCCCCCGTTATTCCCTCATTACCCCAGGGAGGGTGAGGCCCTCCATGGGGGTGTCCATAGTCTGTCATTTCATATAGGGCAGGGCCTAGACCCTTCCCCAAGAGTTCAGGGTGAGAGTGCACCTCACATTGTTCTATGGGAGTCCAGAGACCATGTGTATACTTGGGATGGGTACTGATCTGCTGTCCAAGGCTCAATAGATTCCTTAGGCCTCCTCACTGACACCCAGATTCAGGGGGTCTTGATCAGTCCCATGCTGGATTCCCAGGCTGATGCCTGTGATTCAAGAGTTAACCTTTGTCTGGTCAGCTGTTTCTGGGGGTTCAACCAGCCCAGTCTTAATCCCTTTGATCATCAGTCCTCCCTCTCTGATACTGGCTTTCTTGAGTTCAGCTCAGTACTTAACCAGCCAGTAAATGAAGTTTCTGTTTCCCAGACTCTCTGGCAATAGGATTGTAGGCTGGCACTCCCCAGATCTATGTCTAAAATCCATATATGAGAGAGTACATGCCATGTTTCTCTTTTTGTGACTGGGTTACCTCACTCAGGATGGTTTCTTCTAGTGTCATCCATTTGCCTGCGAATCTCATGATTCCATTATTTTTTTCTGCTGAATAGTACTCTATTGTGTAGATGTACCACATTTTCTCTATCCATTCTTCGGGTGAGGGACATCTAGGTTGCTTCCAAGTACTGGCTATTACAAATAAATCTCACACACGGTTGATGTGCCACCATTGCCTGTCATTAAATACAATTTTAATAAACACAAGCTTTAAAAAAATTGAAAGAAAGAGCCAGGTGGTGATGGTGCTTAAATTTAGTCACAGAACTCAGAAGGCAGAGGCAAGTGGAGCTCTGTCAGTTTGAGGCCAGTCTGGCATACAAAAAGAATCCCAGGACAGCCAGAACTGTTACACGATGAAAGCATATCTTGAAAATAAATAGGTAGATAGATGGATGAATGAATGAATGAATCAGGAAAAAGTCTAAACAACTGGCCTTAATATTTTCACCCAAGTTAGTTAGGAGAAACTCTTCACTCCTTTCATACAATTTCATCTTCCTCTTTGACTCGTTAAAACCTTTTTATCTTTCTTCTACCTCAGAGTCTGAGGAAACCAAGAGTTAACCACAAAATTACTTTTATTCAATTAAATACTCGTTCCATTATTAATTTGGAAGATATTATCCTAGGTTATAGTGTGGGTACAAGAGCAAAGCTATTGAAATTATTTCCCCTTATACTGAAAATCAGAAATATGGAAAGAGTACAGAATGTGAGAATCAGACAGGGTGTGATGGGATGTGAGAAAAGAGAGGGTAAATATTAGAGACCATATATATTTGTGCAGGGGTAAAGAGTATGGAAAGACTGGATTTAAAGACAAGACAATAAAGAAATGATAAAGGTTACTGTGTGAAAGTTTTTTTCCAAATTGAAACATTCCATCATGAAGGGATGCTCCTTGAGTAGGAAAGTTAACAACTGAAGATAGCTTCAGGAAGTTCCTGAATCTCAAGATTCTCCTGTCAGAATAAAAAATACACTCCTGCATAATCCATAAGCACATATTACAATAATGTTCTTGTGAGTCCCCATGTTAGACTTATGGCAATATGAAGGATTCTCACTGAACAAGCACACCCAGACTAGAAAGGATATTGCCCACCCCATTGGAAACCTTCTTCTTTGTTTTCCACTCTTTCAATTGGTACTTTGTCTTTGCATTAACTTTGACAAGTAGCTTCTTCTCTCCAATCTGAAGGTCATGCAATAATGTGAGATCTCGGAGGGTAGATTCAGGCGCTTTATACTCACAAAATCCAAAACCTAGCAATAAAAAATTTTGATAAATATTAAATTATAAAAAGTAAAATATACAGAAAAGTAAAATTACTAAAGTCATTACTTATGATGGTACTGATGTCATTACTCCAATCCTGCTCTTTTGCCCTCTAATAGCCATTTCACATTTACCATCTGTAAACCGACTGTGTGTGTGTGTTTGTGTGAGTGTGTGTGTGTTATGTAAATAAAAAACAAGAAGAAAGGAGAAAAATTGAAATTAAGTACATTATTTAAATAAGAGCAAATGAGGACTACAATAGCTATCAAAAGACAGAAAAATTCCCAATAATAGAAAAAAACAACCAGTATTTTAGGTATTATGAATTTATTTTGGATATTTTTACTATAGCCCCTTTTTGTCCCAACAAGGTAAAGAGAAAAACAAAATTTTTATGATTCAGAGTTTATACCAAAATATAGAAAGAGAAAAATCTAGGAATTGTGGTGCACACCTTGGATCACAGCATTTGGAGGAAGAGGCAGATCAGGTAGAATTTCAGACTAGAATACAGAGTACAAGGTCAGTGAGGGCTACAAAGAGAAAAAGATTACATAGATAGATAAACAGATAGATATATAGATAAATGGATAGATAGATAGGTAGACAAACAGACAGAAAAAAATGACCAGTGTAATGACTGACATTAAACTTAAACTGACAATTATTAAGGTTGTATGCTGATAACCTTGGAGTTGCTGCTCCATCTCAATTTTATACATGTATAAATTATCCATAATAAAGATATTTCTAAATTAAGACAAGGTACTAACAATTGCATATATTAAGCACTATACTTAATCCATAGTACCAAATGGAGAAAGAGCGGCAGGGAGCTAAACAGTGTTTCTGTCTAGAATGGAAGTTAATTTACTTCAAAAGTAATAGGTCTATGCTGGGCAGTGGGAGACTATGGACACCCCCATGGAGGGCCTCACCCTTCCTGGGGAAATGAGGGGGTAATGGGGGGAGTTGGCGGGAGGGCATGGGAGGAGGGGAGGGAAAGGGAGAGGGACCTGGAAATGACTTGTGAAGTAACCTTGTTTCTAATCTAAATTTAAACTTAAAAATAAAAAGAATAATAAAATAAAAAAGAAAACAAAAAGCATAAAATGGATACCAAGTACTCACACAAGAGCAGATGTAACACAGCAACCTCTAGTAATCCCAGCAACCCCAGAGGAAAATATGGGGAAACCCAGGCCAAGCTGGCTAGCTATACTAACTAGAATCTACAAATTCCAAGTTCAGAAACAGACTCTAAAGTAGAACAAAGTTAATACCTAAGAAACAAATCAACCATGCCTAGATATACACAACAAAAAAGAGCAGCTAAACTAGGCAGTGGGAGTGCATGGCTTTAATGTCATCACTTGGGAGGCAGAGGCAGGCATATCTCTATGAATTCTAGGCCAGCCTGATCTACAAAATGAAATCCAGTATAGCTAGGACTACACACAGATAAACCCTGTATCAAAAGAGATGCTTGTCATTGTAGGGGACCCAGTTCAATTCCCACCACACCCATTAGCAGCTCCTAATCATCTAGAACAGCAGGTTCAGTGAATCTGACACTCTCTCCTGGTGTCTGCAAAACTGAAAACAGGAGGTGCATACATATAGGCACATATTCACATACACAAAGCAAAAATAAATGATCTTGATGGACAGTGTTGACCTACACCTTTGATCCCATCACTCAGGAGGCAGAGACAAGTGGATCTCTTCTGAGTTCAAGGCCATCCTGGTCTATAGAGTGAATTCCAGGACAGGCTCCAAAAGTATACAGTGAAACCCTGCCTCAAAAACAAAAACAACCTAATAAATACATAAATCTCAATAAATAAATGATAAGTCATATGCTATTTTCTTCTGTTCCTGAGCTCTAAATAATCAAACTGGACGAGACAGCCTTCCTTTCGTACTAAAAGGACCTTAATCTTGCAAGAACTAGGGGCAGAATTAGAGACAGCACAGCATTTAAGAACACAACACACTTGTAACAGAAGACAGATTCCCAGGACCCTTGTCAGGCACCTGGAAAGCAGCTATAACACCTTCTCCAAGGGATCTTTTCCAGCATTGGTGGGCCCTGCACTCACATGCAGAATTTTATACACAAACTTTCAGGCAGTTATAAAATCTTGTTGTAAGAAGAAACTAACATATTTGTTCAGTTTATCTCTCTCAAAAGCAGAGATAATGAGGGACGCACAGAACTATTTACCACTCAAAAAGCTATTACCACTCAAAAAATTCTGTTACCCACATGTCAGAAAACTGTACAGGACTGTGTCATTTTTAGCTGGGGCTATTTTGACTAATCCTCCACCCATATGACCTAATCCAAACACTTGGAAGTCAGAGTTACTCATGTGGGTAGAACAATGGCCTTATGTAAAATAAAATTGGATGCTGCTCATCAGCTGGTTCAAGAGCAATTGGAGCCTGAACATATTGAACTTTCCACCTCCAATTTGAATGAACCTATTTTTGTTATAAAGAATAAATATAGAAAATGATACCTGTTACAGCATTTGCGAGAGGTAAATGAAACTCTGATGGTCATGGATGCTGCTAAACCAAGAATGCCCACTCCAGTAGGAATCTTTGTAAAAGGACCTGCTGTTAATTTTGCCGCTTTCAACTCCTCTCAAATTGCCTAGTTAAAACAGAGTACTGATGATTAGAAATGGAAAGATGGGGAAAACCATGAGGGTTTTTTCAACCTTTTGTTTTATTCCAAGATTGGCTAGAGCTGTACTGTCACAAGAAATTTTAATTAAGGAAGTTTTATTTCAAAACCGAATCATGACTTGGGAAAAAAGATGACTAAAAGATTTATGTATGTTACGTATGTATCATGTGGCCACACCGGTATGTGTAAAGATACAAGACCTGGATCTTATTGCTGCATATTTTGATCCTCTATGAGATGACAAGCCCACATGCAATATTTAACATCCTTGGTAGCATCCTCGAATTATATCTTTATCTCTCTCACACACACAAGTACACACACATACAGAAGCACAAAGATATGCTAAGTATTTTTCTATAAGTTTTTGCATTTGAGTAACTGTTCCCTGCTAGACATTGCAATCAGTGATGTTTGGTTGGGCATGAGGAGTTTCCGGTCTGAGAGTTTCAGGTGTTTCTTGTTATGAGCATTGGGTTCCCCACTTTGAGCATTACTGTTCTGCTAATGTGCACAACTTAGTGACATGAATGTATCCCCTCGGGTAGTTTATAAATATGTCATTGGTTCCATTCTCAAAAATGTTGAGTACCACCCAAAAAAGGCTTTCTGAAAACATAATATAAATAGAAATGAAGAAGGGATGGTTGATGAAGAAATCTGTTGAAATATTGGATGACGTGACCATGTGATTTTTCATATCTGGTCTCCCAGAGTTGGCAGCTAGCAATCTGGAAGTCTTGTTGTTTGAGAGACAAAACTTTATTTCCTGGAATGGGAATTATCCTCTCTTACCACCTAGTATGCCAGGGCCCTGGAGACAATTATTGGCCTCAGAATATAAAAGCCTTAGGTTTAAGTCAGAGATGATCTTCTATGTTGAATGCAATCATTCATAAACAATTTGAATACTTCCTTGAGGGAGTTCCCCAGGACTCATCTCACTGGAGACTTATTGTTCTTTTGAACAGTGTGCAGAAGCAGTCTTATGATATTAGTGTATCTGCCAAGAGGGTCTAGCCCAAATATAGGAATTTGCATGTCAGAAAATCATGACTTAACAGTGGGTTTTACTTGTTCTCTCAAAAGTATACATAACTTATGAGCCTATGCCCTCTGCTGGTTGGTGAAAATTCTGAGACTTCTTGTGCTTTGAGGCACCTGAAAGTGTGATCAAGACATTCAATTGATTTATGAGCTAACATTTTTGGACCTATTTCCCAAGCTTAAATTCTCAGCAATCTTGGGATAATATGACAGACTCCAAAATTCCCTCATGGAAAGCCTTACCCTCCCTGAGGAGCAGAGGGGAATCAAGTGGAGTGGGGGTTTTGGGAAGGTGGGGGCCCAGGAAGGAGGGGAGGGAGATGGAAATGGAAGAAATATGTAAAAAGTTAAACAAAATTATTATAAAATAATTCAGAGGATTATTGAGCAAGTAGGGTATAAAGGTTCAAAAATAAAAATAAATCAAGCTTTTTAATTTAACTTTGTTATATAAAACAAAAGTCATTGATACATGGACAATTAAAACTCTTCCTAATCCGCAGGTTTTAAAAGGCATTGCAACTCAGCATGGAATCATCTGCTTCTACTTGTTTTCACACTGAGACCTGGCACAGCATTTTGCAACTAGATGCTACACATTCACTAACAAAGCCAGAAGTTCAAACGAGAAACTAGTTTGAAAGTTTCCCAACATATTGTGTTGATAATGGATAGCCATGTTTTTTGTTTGCAGAATCAATGTCTGACATGTACCTCATCCATGAACTCAAACTTCAGTCATACTAATGAAAGAAAATAACAAATGAAGACAGAAATTAAGGAAGAAACAAAGAGAGAAAGAAAGAAGTAAGTATGAAATAAGAAACAATGAAAATCAAGTTGCACACTATACAGTCTGTAGATACTTCATGACCTGCATAATAGTATGGGCTTTACACATATGCAGAGTCATGGAATTTGACCCACCTGCATTTATTGCCTGCCTCCTGGTCCACATTTGACTGAGTCTCTGAACCTCAGTCTGGGCATAGACTGTGGCAGTTGTTGTTGATGTGTTAAATCCCTCTGAGCTATATTGGTTGTCAAATGTTCAAGGCTTTTCTCTGGGGTGTAAACCTCCTCTTTTGGGTCTTGGTTGCTGATAGTGGTCCATTTTCTGAGAAACCACGATCAGAAGGCCAAAGCCAAGATGAGGCCTGTAGGCCTCTCTCCACTGGTCTAGGCAGGTAATTTCTAAGAAAGTTGAGCAGAGAAAATTGTCTTATGTTATTTACCTCAGAAAAAAGAGCCTTGAAGGATGTTCCCCATGACAACTGGCAACAGGAATAGTATAAGCGATTATAATTGTAGGAATCTTTACTTCCAAATATATGTGCACAATTCAAGCAGGCCACGCAAAGAACCGGAGTGACAGTTGACTTCAAGAAGTGATCACAGTTCCAGAGATGGGTTCCCAATCAGTGTTCTCTGTTGGCAAGGGAATTTCTCCTGTAGAGCCTGATCTCCAATGGAAACTGTCTTGAGGAAGAGGTTTACCGATAATGTCTGTAAGAGGCTTTTCTTCCCAAGACCTGTGCACACGTCTGGCATTCCATGCGCATATCTGGAATGGCAGTTGACTTCAGGAAGTGGTCAGGGTTCCAGAGTTATGCTTGCGATCAGTATTCTCTGCTGGCATTCCAGAGGTTTGCTCATCATCCAGCGTTCTTTGCTGGAATTACAGAGGTGTGCTCACAATCATTGTTCTCTGCTAACATTCTAGAGTTGCTCTCACCATCAGTATTCTCTGCTGGTATGGGAAGTTCGTCAGCATAGACGAGAGGCATCCCGTCCGGTACAGAGATTCCAGTGGAAGGTACTACCTCAAGGTATGTTAAACAGTCCAACTTTGTGTCAATATTTTGTGAATAAACCTCTAGAAATAATTCGTAAAAATTTCCACATTCGTTAATATATCATTATATGGAAGACATATTATTGTCTGATTCAAATAAGGATACATTGGAAAAGATGTTTGAAGCAGTAAAATAAACTTTGCCTCGCTGGGGATTACAAATTTCCCCAGAAAAAATACAAAGAGGAGATTCTATTAACTATTTAGGTTATAAAATAGATGCTCAGAAAATCAGACCACAGAAAGTACAGATTAGAAGAGATCGTTACCGGACTCTTAATGATCTTCCAAAACTATTAGGAGAAATCTCTCAATTACAGACAATTATCGATGTAGAAGGGCATGATTTGAAACACGTAAAAATGGCTTTAAAAGGAGATAAAGATCTAAACAGCCCACGAGTACTATCAGCTAAGGCTGAAAAAAAATTAGAATGGGTAAAAAAGAGAATATTAGAAGCACATGTGGACCGTGTGGATGCAAATCTGGATTGTATTCTAGTTATTTTACCATCTAGAGAATACCCCTCAGGAATATTAATGCAGAGGGAAGACATCATACTAGAATGGGTATTTCTGCCACATAAACAAATAAAAAATTGAAAACATATATAGAAAAGATCTCTGATTTAATATTAAAAGGTAAGTTAAGGCTTCGTCAACTGACTGGCAAAGATCCAGCTGAAATTATTGTACCTTTAACAAATGATGAAATTTCCTCCTTATGGAAAGATAATGAGTATTGGCAAATAGCTTGCAGTGACTTTTTGGGAACTATTAGTAATAACTATCCCAAAACAGAGAGAATCAAATTCATAAAGAAAACAATTTGGATTCTTCCACGTATCGTGAGACAAACACCTATTTCTGGAGTTCTTACCTTCTACACGGATGCAAACAAGTCAGGTAAGGCAGGGTATAATCAGGAAATATAAGTAAAGAAGTTCAAAGCCCTTACAACTCCGTACAAAAGGCAGAGTTATATGCCATTCTCATGGTACTTAAAGACTTTACAGAGCCTCTCAATATAGTCACGGATTCTCAGTATGCGGAAAGAGTTGTCTTACATATTGAGACTGCAGAATTTGTTCCTAATAGTACAGAATTATCCTCATTATTTTTACAATTACAGGAAACCATCAGAAACAGGACTCATCCTATATATATAACACACATCAGGTCCCATATAGGTTTTCCAGGTCCTCTGGCACAAGGCAATGATGAAATTGATCGTTTGTTAGTAGGTAATGTGTTGGAAGCTTCAGAATTTCATAAGAAACACCATGTCAACAGCAAAGGCTTAAAGAAGGATTTTTCTATCACCTGGCAACAAGCCAAAGAAATAGTAAAAAATTACCCCAGTTGCTCCTTCTACAATCAAACTCCATTACCAGCAGGTTGTAATCCTAAAGGTATTCATAGAAATGAACTTTGGCAAATGGATGTATTTCACTTCCCAGAATTTGGCAGTTTAAAATATGTACACCATACCATAGACACGTTCTCAGGATTCCAATGGGCTACTTCCCTCAGATCTGAGAAGGCTGACTCTGTTATTACACACCTCTTAGAGGTGATGGCTGTTATGGGTATACCTAAAACGATAAAAACTGACAATGCTCCAGCATATGTCTCCAGTAAATTGGAACAATTCTTCAAATATTATAATATAAAACATGTAACAGGTATACCTTACAATCCCACAGGACAAGCAGTGATTGAAAGATCTAACCGAACCTTAAAAGAGATGTTTCATAAATAGCGGGGGAGAACAAAGACCCCTAAACACAGGTTACATAATGCTTTACTAACATTGAATTTTCTTAATGCTGATGAAAAAGGACAAACTGCAGCGGAAAGACACTGGACTACAGAGAAGACTTCTGAACTGAACCAACCGGTGTATTTTAAGGATGTTATGACCTCAGTCTGGAAACCAGGATATGTGTTACATTGGGGAAGGGGTTATGCTTTTGTTTCCACAGGAGAAGAAAAGCTTTGGATCCCATCTAAATTAATTAAGATTCGATCAGAACAGAAAACGTCTCAGGAGAAGGAAGGATGACACCTCATCTATAAGGTCTGCTAAGTATAAGGAGACCTCATAAAAGGGAAGAGAAGTATTCTGTTTGTGTCTTTACAGGACAATTAGTTATGAACAGTGAAAAAATCCTAGGTATATAGATACCTAAAGAAGAAAGGATAGCTACTCAGAGGACCACCAAACATGCAATAATGCGATGTGTTATCAATGTCTACATCTCTGTATTGTGTTATTATAATTTCTTTTTCTTCCACTTCTTAATATGCCTGAGTCCCAATTCATTTAATTATCGCTGGCTTTGGAGTTGGATTGGCTCTCCTGCTTTAAACCCAAGCATGTTGTTAAATTGCATTTCAGACTTTCTGTATTATATCAAAGAGCCATTGATATAAGACAGAAACAACATCAAAAAAGATATACATATATGGGGACTGTCATCTGTGTATATTTGATTTTTCTAAAACTCTAATCTCCTTCATGCGTATTATCTTCTTTAGGGTTGCCTTTCCCAGTATTCATACACATAGAAGTTAAGAATTTCTGTGCTAACATTAATATTTCAGTTTTCTAGAGACAAAGGGATTTCTTGACAGCCATCTTTAACTGCTTCAGAAAGAGAATGTGGATTCACTTCCCCGACTCCGCCTGATTCCACTGGATACATCTAATCTGCCCCACATCATCGACCCCACCTGACAGGCACCATCCTGAAACCAGCTTGGAACTACATCACTCGACACATCGTCAGGCCAAGGAACTGATACAGTGCATCTTCTACAATCTGATCAGAGCTTCAGACAAGAGCTTCAATCAAAATCAGAAATCTAATCCGGAACTTCAGTCAAGCCTCTCCTGCAAAACAGAGACTAACTGACCTATTTAAGACTCTTGTTATACTAGCAATTTTTCCCACAGGTCCCCATGATTGTCATTGTCCCACTTCAGCAGGAAGTAACTTTGAGAATTCCACGTCCCCTCTCCCTACTATTGACATAAGAGGATAGTTTACACCTGTTAGTGTTAATTTAGAATTATTTTAGGGTTGGGATTGGAAGGAGGTGTTCAGACTTAGGCATCCCTTTCAGATAAGTTTAGAATTTAGGTGGAATGGATATGTTTAGTTTAGGATAAGTAGATTATAACTTAATTATCACCCTCTACATATATATGTTGTATATGTTTGAGTTTGTATCAAATTTAAATCTTCTATTTAGACTAAAAGGGAATTGTAGGAGTGAACCCCACAAAGCTATCTGCCCGATAGGGCGGGGTCAAGGTAGAGATAAAAGGAAGTGAAAGGAAAAGGGGCTTCCCTTTTTTTCTCCTGGAAACTAGCCACGCTTCTGACTCCTGGTCAGTGCGACACTCTCTCTCTCTCTCTCTGGTAAATAAATATATTGTTTTCCCTATATAGTATCGAGTATCGTTATACCCATGCCTGATATAAATAGTTGTCACATGATGCACACAGGACATTTGTGTGCAGTTACTCTTAATTTGTCCATGTCAAGTAAGTACAGTTATAGAAACAAGCTTTATTGTGTCAATCCAACTATGACATTAATTAAATGCACAATATCTGTATCCAAACACAGCAGGGGATCACAATCCAGCTCAGATGCTGGCTTTACTTGGGAACAATATAACCTTAATATCTGATTACCTTTTGAAGTTCACCTCACAGATTCTGATGGTGTGTGGCTATGTGTCCTTCAGAAAGCAGTTTTGGATAATTAGTAACTGAAGCAGGACACAACCTTCACTTTTGGGTGAGTGATGTTTGTATCATTCTAGAGAATATGTGTAACTTGAATTAACCAACCTTAGAAGAGGATTCACAGTAAATCGTGGTTGTTTGTAGTTTAAACAATTTAAATCATTTGCCAAACAGAAAACAAAAGCTGAAATGAAATGATACAAAGTAACTTGCAGGGGTAGAAAGATGACTAAAAAGACCCATGCTTTTCACAAAAACCAACCAATTACCAATAATATTTCGTGAAATGTTCAACCTTGTAAGCTTTTTTATTTCTTTTAAATATGACTTTCTTTAAATTTACATTTGCTTCACCCAATATTTACTCCAGGATAAGCCAGTCTATTTGAAGTTGAGTGTCTGTAATGATGACTCAAATTTTGAGCATTGGCTTCTCCTCCTGTAGAATTGGGATGACTTTCTTGCACTTAGATTGTGAGTCCATTTGCAGACGATTCTATTTCTGCCTCTGGTCTACACTAACACCAGGAAATTGTGTGCTATACAGACAGTCATTTGGGGAAACATTAAACACTAAATTGTAAAATATGTTAAAAAATTTTTTCTGACAAATTTAGAGTACCCAAATAAATATTTCATAATTTTATATAGCAACCCATACGATTATGAAAGGGAGTTCCCTTAATTGTTCTTGAAATGCTCTGATCAGTTTCCTCCACATATTTGTGAAATAAATCCTGCTGAATGGAAACAAAATAATGAAATGATACTGGGATGTGTTTATATAGTGGAGAGGATAAGGGGAACTGTTAGATATGAGGGTGAAATTGCCAGAAGCCTCTAAAATGTCCAGAATGAAGCAACAAATGAGAGGAGGTGGAGGTAGATACTTGAAAAGACAAGGACGAAGAATCAAGAGGCCAGGAACCTGAGAGACCCCAAAATCCAAAGTGGCTAAGGCTATGTGATAATCACAGGATTGAGGAAGGGAATTGGAACTCAGGGGTTGGAGTGGTTAACAGTGTGGGCACAGGTTGGGAAGTGCTGAGGAGCGGGTAGTCTGTAACAAGGGAACAGTTATTAGAAATGTTTCAAAAAAAGTTGGCCACTATCCCCTTTGGAATACTAAATAGGCACCTCAGTCTGTTATCTTTGATTTGTGAATTAGCATAAGTATATTCTTAGTCTTTCTGGTGGCTTCTTGTAGTACTGCTCCTAAACAAATCGGGTGACATGAGCTAGGTTGTTACAAACAGAAGAGTTCTTTGCTTTTTTGTAGAATCCTAAAGGCCCTCAGTAGTCATGGGGCTTCAGTGCATCACTCTCCCTACAGGTTGTGGCCTGTTCTCAAGAGTCCACCCATGCAGTCCATGAAGGAGTCTCATTTGTAAGGGGAAAATCCCCAGGTTGGGCACAGTGGCAGGATAAAAGCCATCTGCAGATGGTTTTCAGAATGCTGATAAATATGCTTATTTTTAGTCAGGATTTTAATATTAGTAAGAATAATTAATACCAATTTAGTGATGATTACATGTCAGAGGATGTGAAAAAATATACTTGGGGAAGCAGTTAATTGAAATAAAAAGAATAAAATTCCTGCAAATTACCATTAGTTAGAAAGCTTAAGCTTGGATTAGTCTTGATTTTTTTTCTTCCTCAAGGTGAATAGAAATGCCATGATAAAATGTTTTCAGTACATGATAAAATGTTACTAATATTGGTGATTTAGTAAACAATATATTTTATATCAGGAAGGCTACCATTAAATTTTATATGATTAAAACTGAAGTGCAAGAAAATGTGAAAAACCAAATGATTGTGTTTATGAAATTTTGAGTATATACTTCAGGATAGAAAGATCAAGGTTTACTTTGTGAAATGTGTCAATAGTCCATAGAGGAATTAATGAATAGATAATGCCAGAGAGATGAACCACATTCTCAGCTTGACTAGTTTCATAAACTTCAACTAGTGAAATCCATGTGATTATAATGTGGCCTCTAAATCCTATTACTTTTTATCTCATTAGACAGCTTTTTTGTTATTCAATATTACATAAAAACATGATTTCTAAGGAAAAAACTAATTCCTTTCGTGTTTGGCTCTCATAAAATGACTAAAGTATGTGTGTGTGTGTGTGTATGTGTGTGTGTGTGCATGTATGTGAACCTACATTTATACTGATTTTATCATGCAAAATGAGAGAGGATTGTGCTGGTAGCAATGAGGTAGTGGAGCAATTAATTGTGTTCAGGTGTTAAAGGCCATCCTGAATCACATGACAATGTCTCTCAGGAAAATTCAAATCATTATTAAACAAACAAATAACTTATGTCTATTTTTATGACTATTATTTTTAACTTTAAGATATTATGGTTTTATATTTTAAAGCATGATATCAGATACAGCTGGCTGACCTAGAAATTATTTTATACCTCACCATGTCCTTGACATATTTATGCTCCCTATTCAGACATTTTGGATACAGGCCTCAACCCCCTTCACACAAATGTAATACTGTAATACCAATTTCATAATTAACCCAAAAACATTTATAATTCAGAGTGACTATCAGCATTGTGACATTTGTCCTACACTTGCCTTTCCCAAGGCCAAATTTAGATTTATTTAGAACTCCTAATACACACTATAAAGCCTATTGAATTTCTTTAAATAATTTAAAAAGAAACTGAAAAACTCTTGAAAAAGATCCTTGCATTTTTAGATAATTGTCCTTAACTTGACACATATAACTTTGTAATGTGTGTGTTAGGAGTGACTTGTTACATAGGAAGCTGCCCTATTCACTCTGGAAACGCTTTTTTAACTCAAATGATTCCCCCTCCAAAAACAACTCAGAAGACCTAGTCTACAGTAACTGTCTCCTCTCTCTTGAGATAACTGTTGATATATCAAAATATTCTCTGTAACTTGAAGACATCCTATTCTACCATCCTTCCAACAGAATCGAGGCTAACTTTCTGTTGCTGACAATTTACTTCCATGTATATAGAGTCAAAAAGAAAGTGATCATTAGGGAATAATAGGTGACAAATGATAAGTGGGCAAGAAGACAGATAGGTAGAAAAAAATGAATCTTAAACACATATGGCCACACATCTATGGATTACCAATCCATTACCTGGCATGTGACTCCGTTGGCAGCATGGCATCTCTTCTCAGCATCTCTCTCTCCCTTCTCCCCAGCCTTTTCCTGATTTAGTAAAACCCACTTTATTTCTGCCTGTATACTCAATCATCAGTGATATTTTTCATCAAAAATATACATATATACAGAAGGACATCCACCACCATCTCCTCTGACTATATTTTTTCAATTTTAAAATATATTTTATTTGAATTAGAAACAATCTTATTTTACATAGCTATCACATTCATTCTAGCTTCCACAATTACATTCCCCCCAAAAACCCATTATAGCCCCCATCCACTCCCCAGTAATGTTGAGGCCTTCCATGGGAGATCATCAAAGTCTGTCACATCATTTGGTTCAAGGCCTAAGCACTTTCCTGAGTATCTAGGATGAGAGTGTAACCCTCCACAGGGAATGGGATGCCAAAACTCTATTCATGCACTAGGGATAAATAGTGGTACCACTGCGAGATTTCCCATAGACTGCCCAGATATCAATGGGAGACCCACATTCAGAGGGGCTGGTTCAGTCCTGTGCTTGTTGCACAGCTGTCAGAATGTGGTCCATGAACTCCCTCTTGTTCAGGTCAGTTGTTTCAGTGGGAATTCCGAGTCTCATTTTGACCCATTTGTGTATCACTCCTCCATCTCCTAAACTGGATTCCAGGGGTTTGGGTCAGTGTTTAGCTGTGGGTGTCTGCTTCTTCTTCCATCAGCTACTTGATGAAGCTTCTATAACATTACATAAGGTAGTCTTCAATCACTTTATAGGGGAAGGACATTTTAATTAACCTCTACATTATTGCTTAGATTCTTAGTTGGGGTCATCTTTGTGGATCCCTGTACATTTCCCTATTGCCAGATTTCTCTTTAACCCTATAATGGCTCCCTCTATTGATGTGTCTATTTTCTTCCTCTCCTCTATTCCTCTTCCCACTCAATCTTCCTGATTCTGCATGTTTTACTCCCACTTACTCTTCTCACCTTTTCTTTGTCCTACCTCCCCCCATACTCACAATTTGTTCAGTGGTTCTTGTACATTTTGCCTTCCTTGGGGTGTCCATGTATGTCTCTCCTATGGTCTTCATTGTTTCCTAGACTCCCTGGAGGTATGGACTGTAGGCTGTTAATCCTTTATTCTCTGTCTAATATACATATATGAGGTGGAACATACCATGTTTGCCTTTCTATTACTGGGTTGTGTCACTTAGGATGGTTTCTTTTACTTCTATCCATTTGCCTACAAATATCAAGATTCCTTTTAGTAGTACTCCACTGGGAAAATGTAACACATTTTCTCCATGAATTCTTTGGTTGAAGGACAAGTAGTTTACTTCCAGTTTCTGGGTATCACAAATAATGCTACTATGAACATAGATGAGCATATGTTCTTCTTGTATGAATGTGCATTCTTTGGGTATATTCCAAAGAGTGTAATTCCTGAATCTTGTGGTAGATTGATTCCCATTATCTTGAAGAACCACAGTAATGAATTTGAAAGTGGCTGTACTAGTTTGTACTCCCATCAGCAGTGGAAGAGTTTTCCCCTCTCTCCACATCTTTTCGAGAATAAACTGTCATTTGTGTTTTTGATTTTATCCATTCTGACAGCAGCAAGATGGTATCTCAGAGGTGTTTTGATTTGCAATTCCCTGATGGCTAAGAAAATAACTTGGGGTATTGCTAACCAAACAAGTGAAAGACCTGAATAACAAGAACTTTGACTCTTTAAAGGATGAAGTTGAAAAAAGTACCAGAAAACGGAAAGATCTTCCATGCTCTTGGATCGGTATGCTCAACCTAGTAAAAATGGAAATCTTAACAAAAGCAATATACAGATTCAATAAAATCCCTATCAAAATCTCAGAGTAACTCTTCACAGACATTTAAAGAATGATACTCAATGTTATATGGAAAATCAAATGACTCAGTATAGCCAAAACAACACTGTAAATTAAATACCTTCGAAAGGAATCACCCTCCTTGACTTTAAGCGCTATTATAGAAATATGGTCCTGAAAACAGCTTGGTATTTGCACAAAAATAGAGAGGTAGACCAAAGATATCGAATTGGAAACACTGATATTAACTCACACACATAAGAACAACTGATTTTTCACAAAGAAGCTAAAACTATACAATATAAAAAAGAAAGTAAATGATGCTGGCATAACTGTAAATGGACATGTAGAAGACAGCAGATAGACGCATATCAATGGCCATGAACAAAACTTAAGTCCAAATATATCAAAGACCTTACCATAAATGCAGTTATGCTGCACCTTTTAGAAAAGTAGGAGGTACCCTTGAAAGAATTTGTGCAGGAGATTGGAGCCAAGGTGATTATATCCATGTCAAAAGAACTTGGCACTGAAACTTCAGTTGCTATTGCATAGAACAAATTGAGTAGCATTGATATTAATTTACCTTTGAATTTCTGATAGAATTCTACACTGAAATCAGCTGGCCCTATGTTCTTTTTGCATGGAAGTCTTTTGATGACTACTTATATTTTATTATGGGTTATAGATCTATGTAAATTTTTCATTTGTACTTAATTTAACTTTGGTGTGTGATACCTATCCAGAAAATTGCTCACTTCCTTTAAGTTTTCCAATTTTGTGGAGTTCAGGTTTTTCAAATCATGAACTGATTATTTTCTGGATTACTTCAGTGTTCATTGTTATGTCTCACCTTTTATTTCTGATTATGTTACTTTTCATAGTCTCTGTCTGCTTTTGGGTATATAGGATGAAGGTTTTTCTATCTTGTTGTTTCAAGAACACAACTCTTTTTTTGTTTTTATGAGACAGGGTTTCTCTGTATTGTTTGGGAGGCTGTCGGTCCAGCACAGCCTCGAACTCACAGGGATCCACCTGCCTCTGCCTCCTGAGTGCTGGAATTAAAGCATGCACCGCCACCACCCGGCAAGAACACCACTCTTTATTTCATTGATTCTATATATTTCTTCCTTTGTTTCTATTTTAATGTCCAACCTCAAATTTTATTATTGCTGTCATCTAATATTCCAGGGTAATTTTGTTTTTTATTGTAGATATTTCAGGTATGCTGTCATATCACTATTGTGGGTGTTCTCTATTTTCATTATGTAGGCACATGATGCTAAGTGATTGCCTCTTAGAACTGCTTTCAAAGTGTCCCATAAGTTTTGGTATGTTGTCCATTCATTTTCAATGAATTATAAGAATTTGGGTTTTTTTCTAAGAAAGTTTTTACTAAAGATTATTTTGGAAAACAAAGCCAAAATAAACCACCACAAGCTTCGAAAGGCCTTTCCTTCTGGCATGAAAGGCTCAGGGGTATTCTAAACTGAAAATTGAGGTGACCTTTAATCGAAAATGAACTGCAACAATGTTTTACCTGCTGCAACTTCATGGCCTGTAATAAATGTTTATTAAGTTTAAGCAAAAGTACAGGTGGCAAACATCTTCTGAAATTATAGCTAAATAAATATATATATATTTAAAATATATGAATGATGTATATCAATGGATACTGGACACACATGCGTGCAAAAGTATAAGTCATACACCATTGAGATGATAAAAAATGTAAAGTCTAGTAGTTAAAGTTCCATGATGATCATTATTCACAGAATCAGTTACTGTGGACAGTTTCTGTGTTCTTACTGTCAATGATTGCAGGTGGGGGCTTTGGAATGGAAATGCTCCCACATCGGGGGCCTGAAGCATGTAGTGCAGTCACGGTCTTACATAAGTTGCTTTAGCATACTCACCCTTTCCTCCTGTGTTTTAGTGTCCATAGTGTGTTATTATAATTTTTGTAGTAATTTTTTATTTAACTGGCCTCTAAGTCCCCCCAACACTCCAACCCACTTAATGCCCCCTCCATTCCCAAGGAAGGTTAAGGCCTTCCATAAGGGATTTTCAGTCTGTCCTAACATCCTGGGCAGGTTCTCTGTCCTCCCCCATGTATCCAGGCTGAGAGAGAGTCCATCCATATGGAATGGGCTCTTAGAGACCATTTGTATGCCAGTAATAAAAACTGATCTATTCTGCAAGGTCCCATAGATTGCAGAGTTATCCACTCTGACACCCAGGAACTCTTAATGTCTTTCTTATTTCTTCCTTGACCAATGTGTGATGCAATTGAACATTTTTCAACTTACATCCTGTAGTTTGGATTTCAAAATAGACTTCTGTTTTTGTTAGTGGATGTCTAGCATCTAGTTACAAAAAGCTGTGCGAGCTTTCAGAGTTAACATAACTAGAAGCAGATATTACTATGTAGAGGTGTAATACTTTTTAAAACCGGTGGATTAGGGAGAGAGTCATGTGTCTATGTATCAATGATTTTGTGGTTTATTTATGAAATTTAAATTTTGAAAAAAAATGGAATTATTTTTAATTTTGTAGCTTTCAACCCTACTTGCTTAAAATCACCTGAAATATTTACAAGGCTACCATCTCTGAATTTCCACATCTAGAAATACTTAAATTTGAAAAACTTTTTTGACCACAGCGTGGATACACAATAGTATATTTACTACTTATAATGTGAGGAAGAGGAAGTATTTTCATTCACAAACCTCATAAAATGTCAAGGCATAAATCATACTCTGTACTCTAGAGAGGAAGCCAAAGTTTAAGATTATGAGAACATAAAAGTGTGATTCTAGTATGTAGTACATAAAGGATGACATGAATAATATTAGACCTGTCTAAAAATCAAGAAGGAACAAATACAGATTTATGATGGAAGCATCTCCCCAAATGAAGACAAAAGCTATTGAAGCTAGCATAGGCAATCAGAAAAGATTTTGTATACATATTCTATATAATTATTTTGTATATTTATTCTTTACAATTATCTATTCTTTAACATTTTTTCATTTAATTTACATATCATTAACAGTTTGTTTGTCCTCCCTCCTTTCTTCTCATTCCATCTACTAAACATAACATTCCTCTTCTTATCCACTTTCTTCTTTTCGGAAAAGTTTAGACCTTTCTTTGGAGTCAACAATGCTGACAATCTGTCAAGTTGAATTTAGGAACTTGGGTTAAGCGTTAAGACTTGGGTGAATTGAAGCATGGGGAATAGGTTCCAAAATATTCCCTATGTCAGTGACAGGTCCTGATCACACTGCCAGAAGCCTCGAAGCATAGGAAGCCACACAACTTTAACCAGCCTTCAGAGGGCATACGTTGATCAGTTAAGTAAGACCCACTGTTAAGTCATAATTGCTGCCTGGGAACCACAGGCGCAGGGGAGACTCAAGAAGCTGGCACTTTATCATGGGCCAAAGAAGGAGGTAGCAGCTGAGAGGCAATATTAACTTTGTATATTTTTGTATCCTGAGGCATGTGCCTTGGTACATCAATGAATGCCAGCATGCACTAGAGGTATGTCACCCAATCATCTATGGCCAAAAACTTGGATACATGCCAAGAAACTGGAACAATTATCCAAGATATGAGTACTTAATATCACTGAACATAGTGTATGCAGAACGTTATATATTGGTTTTCTTGGCTGATGCCCTCTCCCATAAGAAGCAAATCTCTTGACTAAGAAACTTAAGGACTACAACATGTCCAGCCCCAGGTAAGATTCCTTCTTACATGGGTTCAGAAATATTTTATGACAGTTATTAGTTTAGAGTGAAGTTGATGTAGAACAGGCAATTTTCTCTAATTTGATAGCTGCTGATGTTAGTCTATCTGAAGGCATTTAAGAGCATTGTTAAAGGGTGTCAGCACCACATGGGAAATTTGAGTTTACTTAGTGTCACATTGAGCCTTCTTTATTTTGGTCTCTATCCTCAGAGTTGAGAACACATTGTTATATTCAGAAAATTGCATTTGTATGTTTTTGTGTTTATTATGTGTAATTCTGCAAAAATGCTAATACTTCTTCCTTTTTATATAAAATGATAAAATGAAATATTCTCCCCACATCCTTCTTAGTGCAATATTCTTTAATAATGTGCTGTAAATTTTTATGACAACAATGTACCTTTTGGGAGAGCTATAAATTCCTCTTTAGCTGCATTGCATTCCACTCCTTTTAACAAATGTTGCATCTTTACTTGTTAATCAATCAGCTTTCAGAAAGACCTAAAATACATCCAGCACCCTATCCACAAGGTATTTGCTATCCAGTTAAGGAAAAACATTTGGAACAGTTAGTAAGCAATGTGCAAAAAAATAGGAAGTTGTAAAAAAAAAGAAATATTCTCCCCACATATGTCAAAAAAACCCAATACATTCTTTTACTACCATATTAATTGCTTAGTTCTTACACATTCTATGGGAAAGAACATAACATTCTCCAACAGTCTGAGAACAACATTATTACAATTATTAAATCTATGGTTAACAGGATAGGATAGTTAAACAGAAAGTTCATGGTGAATTACACTTGGACCATCTCATTTTATAGGTAGACATAATACAATATTGCAGCTTAAACAACTGGACAAGGTCAGGGAGCATGCTAATGTCTCTTGATGGAAAGGAAACTTGCCACCTGGCAATAAGCAAGATGGAGACTGTCATGGTGTAGCAACATTTCCTCAGATGTGTGCCAGATATCATAGGTTCTTCAGGGAGATGTTTCATTAAAGAAAACCAGCATTGTTATCCTTAGGATGGAAGTTTGATATTAAAATAATGTTTTTTACAAAAGTCTATTACACAACATCCTGTAAAAGTTCTGAACAATCTTGCAGCAGAAATATCTTTCTATGTTCACCTGTCAGTGGCTAAACTTACTATATCTGAAGAACACAATACATGGGAAGTGGTCAAACAAATAGATGAATCAATGTTATATCAAAGAGTGACCAAGGGTGGGATTCTCATCCCTACAACTTATATCCATCAATAAAAATATAGTTTTCTTCAGGCAAGTTAAGACACACCTTTAATTAAGCCCCTCACATAGAAGGCATAAGAAGTAAAAGCTCTGTGATTTGAAGGAATGCCCTCTCAGAACATACCAGAGAACTCTGGAGGAAGCAAGGCAGACACACTTCTAAATCTCCCTGAGTATCAAGCATATTTTTCCTGGAGAGTAGTTTAATTAACTGGATCATCAGAAATCTGAAAGATTATTTTCTTGATATTGGCTGGGAGACTTGTCCATATGCAGATTCCACAAAAGGCAGATATGCAAGTTAGAAGACATTCAGTTGGCTCCAACTGCCAACTCCCAGTCTTGCTCAATGTTCATATGGGAAACAGTCCAGTAATACTATAGCTTTCCTGCTAATATCTTTTTCAGGATGACCAACTCCCTATACTTCTACTGGGCCTGCAGATTTTTCTCCAGTCACTTCTGCTCCTTTTCATTAGAAGGCTGCATTCTTAGGAGAGGTTTGAGCTCACACATGAATGCAAGCACACAGGGAGAATTCCATGAGCTTGATGGTCTTTCAGTCTAACCAAAACAAAATGTTTTTGGGAAGGAAACATGCCTGTTTCAGTGTAGAGTCCATTAAACCTACTGGTCTTTTCAAGCATTGATGCACATGCATGGTGTACTACACCCCTCACAGAGCTCCAATCCCCCCAAAGACAAACAGAGTGAGGAGAGAGAGAGAGAGAGAAGAGAGAGAGAGAGAGAGGAGAGAAACAGAGCAAAACAGACATACAGACACTCAGATGGAATTAAAACACAAGACTAGATGAGGAGAAAACATACTAGATGATCACACGTTTGGACTAAGCACAGCGACTCTTTCAGAAGAATGCGATGATGCTGCTCTCAATTCATTGGGGCTAAAATTGCATAGGAGAACATGATCTGCTTTGCAAAACTCTGATAAGCTTGGTGGAGAACTTTTTGTCCAGAAGTCTATGATCTCCCCACAAAAACATTGAGCCTGTCATAAGCCTATTCTACATGTCTGGACGACCAATCATCACCATGTTGTCATAATAGGATAACTTGCTAGGAAACCAAAGAATGCACTTATGCCAAAATCCCACTGAGGTTTCTTTCAATGTGAATCAAAACTTTATCTTGGTGAAGATATCAAATTGGGTTGTAGAGAATAGGAGGAAGAAAAGCCAAATGCCATCAAACACAGAGACAGAGAATTTTTAGTAGGATTTCCTCCTTGTAAGCTGCTTCCCCTACTCCCACTGGGATGTCTTATGATTCATGAAAAGAAAAAGAACCATGAGATGTGTAACTCCTTCCCTTCGGTCAGAACATAAACCTCCTCCCATCAAAATGACATGTAAGTGTGTGATATGACATTGACCCATTTCCTGCTTGAGTTACTGCTTCGAGAAGAGCAGCAAGGTCTGTTTTTCAATTGTTTCTTACAAGAGAATCACTTCCCAGAAATAATGATGCATGGATACAGGAATGAACAGTTCGATTTCATGAGAGTGAAGTGGAAAAATATCAGTGGGAGGGCTAGGAATGAGATATGTGAAAGAACGTTTGGGTTTGATGGTGCAAAGTATAATGTTACATGAGGGAATGGTGCTTGACCAAAACCTGATCCAATTACTTTCCCCAATCTTCTGGTCCTGTGTCTGGAGGTCTCTGATTATTTCTTCTTCTTCCTGGCAGATCACTGTCAGTTCTCTCAGGCAGTGCTGCAGCAGGATCCATTCCCCTAGCACCATCTTGTTGTCTGGAATAAACCATTCACCAGTACATTCTGCGATCTGCTGTGGTAAAACAGCAGCATAAACCACTTCTCTCACTTCCTAGGCTTGCACAGATATGCTCTGCTTCAGAGGCAAGTTGCTTATGTGCAGTCTCCTACCAAGCTGGCTAGTCTGAATCCTCCTCCCAAATCGCTTAGCTGGATCAATAAGAGACATTCCTAACCATGCCGGAAATTATTCCCTCTATTCCACGAGGGATTTGGCTGGACCACTCATGGGCCTGGTTTGTTTTTCCTTATCTTTTAAAATCTACTATAATTTGTATTGAGAAGTACAGTGTGCTAGCAAGGTTTCCTCAATTGTCTAGACACATTAATTTGGATAAATAGTAACAGTGTAGAAAGGTTTAAGCTCATATCCGATATTCATGGCATGGTTTAGAAAACAGAGGGATGTGTGCAAGCAGCAAAATTGAATAAAAAGCCTCTAGGAAAGCGATACATGACTGTAGTTTCGAAACTTATTATTTCTACAGGACACAAACCAGTCTGAGTTCAACTCTTCAACTAGATTTAATAATTGCAATAATGTTATTCTCAGACATTCTTTCCTTAAGGATATTGTAAGAACTAAACAGTATATTAGTAAAAAGAAAGTATTGGAATTTTGACATGTATGGGGAGAGTCTTCTTTTTTTACAACTCTATTTTTTTGCGCATTACTTACTAATTTCAAATATTTTCCTTAACTGGATAGCAAATACACTTGTGAATAAATTGCTGTGGGTCGTCTTTCTGAAAGCTGATTGACTAACGAAATAGATGCAACATTTGTTTAAAGGGTGGGATACAATGCAGCTAAAGAGGAATTTATAAACTCTCCCAAGGTATTTGTCATAAAAATTTAGCACATTATTAAAGAATATTACTAAAGAAGGATGTGGGGAAAATATTTCATTTTATCATTTTATATATAAAAGGAAAATTATTAGCATTTTGCAGAATTACATAATAAACACAAAGACATGCAAAATGCAATTTTTCTGAAGTGTAACAATGTGTTCTCAACTCTGAGATAGAGACCAAGATTAAAAGAGGCTCAATGTATGACACTAAAGTAAAACTCAAATTTCAATGTGTGCTGACACTGCTTCTTAAAATGCCTTCAGATAGACTAACATCAGCAGCTATCAAATTAAGAGAGTATATATTTTATCAACTCACTCTAAACTAATAACTGTCATAAAATATTTCTGAACCCATGTAAGAAGGAATCTTACACCAGAACAGACGTGTTGTGTAAGTTTCTTGAGTCAAGAGATTTGCTTCTTATGGGAGGAGGGCATCAGCCAAGAAACTAATATATAACGTTCTGCATACACTTATGTTCAGTGATATTAAGTACTCATATCTTGGATATTGTTCAGTTTCTTGGCGTAGTATCCAAGTTTTGGCCTATGATTGAGTGATAGTGCATCTTGCTTTGTCATTGATAGACACATGCCTCAGGATACAAATATACAAAGTTAATATTATACTCAGCTGCCTCACTCTTTGGCCCGCCCTTCTTGTGAGTTCCCAGGCAGCAGTTATGACTTAACAGTAGGTCTTATAACCCCGATCAACGTATGCCCTGGGCTGGTTAAGGTGTGTGGCTCTATGCTCGAGGGCTTTCTGTCAGGACCTGTCACTGACATAAGGAATATTTTGGGACCTATTTGTGTAATTCACCCAAATCTGCTAACTTGGTTCCCTAAATTCAACCCGACAGATTGTCAGCATTGTTGGCTCCAAAAGAAGGTCTAAACTTTTCGAAAGAAGAAGTGGATAAGAGAGGAATGTTATGTTTAGTAGATGGAATGAAGAGGAGGAGGACAAACAAACTGTTAATAATATGTAAATTAAATGAAAAAATGTTGAAATAGATAATTATGAAATAAATATACAAAATAATTATATGGAATATGTATACAAAATCTTTCTGATTGCCTATGCTAACTTCAATAGCTTTGTCTTCTCCATCTTTCGATGTTCCTTCTTGATTTTTAGACAGGTCTAATATTATTCATGTCATCCTTTATATGCTACATACTAGAATCACACTTTTATGATATACATAATCTTAAACTGGCTCTCTCTGGAAATGCAGTATGATTTATGCCTTGACATTTTATGAATTTGTAGTGAAATACTTCCTCTTCCTAAAATATACTGTGTGTATCACGTAATGGTCAAAAAGTTTTCAGAATTTAAGTATTTCTAGATGTGAAATTCGAGATGGCCAACTTGCTAACAAAATATTTCAGGTATTTACAAACAAGGGTTAACTACAAAATTAAAAATAATTCCATTTTCAAAATTTAAATTTCATAAATAAGCCACAAAAATCATTGATACATAGACACATGACTCGCAGTTTTTAAAAGTATTACACCTCTACATAGTAATATCTGCTTCTGAACATGTTAACTCTGAAGCTCGCACCTTTGTAACTAGACTGAGACATCCATTGTAAAAACAGGGAGTCTATTTTGAAATCCAAACTACAGGATGTAAGTTGAAATGTTCAGTGCATCACACATTGGTCAGAGAAATAAGAAAGACATTAAGAGTTGCTGGAGTTGTCAGAGTGAGATGACTCCACGTGCTATGGACCTGTAGGACACTTGCAGACAGATCAGTTTTCATTACTGGCATCCCAATGGTCTCTAAGTGCATTCCATATGGATGGACTCTCTCCGCCTGGACACTGTGGAGGGAGGACAGAGAACCTGCCACAGGATGATTCGGCCAGACTGAAGGCGCCCTTCATGGAAAGGCCTTGAACCTTGCGTGGGAGATGGTGAGGCAGTTCAGAGTGGGTGTGGAAGACTTGGAGGTACAGTTAAATGAAAAAGTACTAAGAATTGTAATAGCACACTCTGGACACTATTTAGGAGGACAGGAGGAAAGGGCGAGCATTTTCTATAATAGTGCGTAAAGTCTAAGCATGGTATTTGATTCTTTTGAAAATTACTTTAATTTTTGATATGTTTATTATACTGGGTCATGAGTTTCATATCGTGTGGTATCATTCATTAAATCTCTGTCTTATCTGAGATGTTGATAGGAGTTATTGAGATCTATGCCTTTTGTTAAGATTACTTGCCATTTTTACTAGGATGATAATACCCAGTCCAGGCGTGGAAGATCTCCGTTTCTGTATTTCTGCTTCCTTTAAAGAAATTAAAAGTTCTTATTCAGGTCCTTCACTTATTTGGTTTGCAATACCCAAGTTATTTTTATATAGCCATCAAGAAATTTTGATAAATACACCACTGAGGCCTACATCTTGCTGTCAGAATGAAGTAAAATTAAAAACAGAAATGACAGTTTATTCTTGAAAGGTGTGGAGGGAAACTTCTTCCATACTTTAGTGGGAGTACAAGCTAGTACAATATTTCAAATTGACAATGATTTCTTCAGATAATGAGATCAGTCTACCATGATTCAGGAATTACACTCTTAAAGATATACCAAAGAGAATGCACATTCATACAACAAGAACATATGCTCATCTATGTTCATAGTAGCATTATTTGTTTCATAGCCAGAAACTGGAAATGAAAACTACTGAGTCCTTCAACCAAAGGAATTCAAATAGGAAAATCCTATTTGCATTTTCCAAGTGATACACTCAAGGGAATCTTGATAGGCAAATGGATGAGAGTAAAGAAACCATCCCAGTGACACAACTCAGTAATAGAAGAGAATATATATGATTATCAGTTATATGTATATTAAAGGGCAGAGAATAAAGGATTAACAGCCTACAATCCACAGCTCCAGAGAGTCTGGGAGACAATAGAACCATGGGAAAGCTGGACCCCCAAGAAGGCAAAATGTACAGAACCACTGAACAGGTGAGTATGGGGAGGAGTAGGAAGGAGGTAGACAGAAAATCAGTGAGAAAGTAGTGGGAGGTAAAACATGTAGGAATCAGGAAGACTAGTGGGAAGAGGAATGAAGAGAGGAAGAAAAGAGACACATCATGAGAGAGCCATTAAGGTTGAAAATCTGGCAATGGAAATCATGCAGGATCACAAAATGATTAACTAGAAATCTACTTATGTATGAGTTATTAGGATAAATACTTGATTGTGATTAAGTCACCTTATATTATCAAGCTTTAAATAAATCTTTGACGAAGAAACATTTGAGTAAACACTGGCCAAACTCTGGAATCATGGTTTAGGAGAGGAGAGGTGATACACAAACGAGTCAAAATAGATAGAAATTTCCCACTGAAACACAGCGACACAGACAAGAGATTCGCAGACCGTGTTAACTAATACTGGATCGCTTACAAGACTGAGCAACCCCTCTGGTGCAGTCTCACTTTGAGATCTGAGCGATCTGTGGAGAATCTGGCGATGGAACCACTATTTGTCTGTTATGATAATTTTTAGAGATCCATTCCCTGTGGAGAATTCTCACATTACAGATATAAATTTCAAACGAATCAAGTATGTGACGAGGCTGCAGTCATGATCGTCATCCCCATGGAAGGCCTCCAGCACTGCACTGAAGGAGTGGATGGGGGCCTATCAATGAGTTTTTGGTGAGGTAGCTAATTGTAAGCTAGGAAATGAGATGTGATTGCTCTATGTAGAACAAGATTGTTTCTAATTCAAATAAAATATATTTTAGAGACTGAAAGAATATAGTCAGAGGAGATGGTAGTAGATATTATTCGTATATGTCCTGCTCTTTTTCTTTTTGCTGTCAGAAAAATCTCTTTCACTGATTAATTGAGTATAGGCGTGACGAAAGCAAGGGGTTTTACTAGCAAATCAGGAAAGAAGCTGGGGAGCAGGGGAGCGAGAAAGATGCTGAAGAAGACAGTGCCATGCCAATCAGAGAGTAACATGGCAGTTAATGGATTGGTAATCCGTGATGTGTAGCCGGCCTATGCTGTTAAGGTCAATTTTTCTTGCCTCTCCTGACTGTCCTGCACTGTCAGTCGTCACCAATTATACCCTACTGATCCTTTCGTTTTACTCTATGTATGTATGAGACTAGAGGTGTGCTTGACAGAAGAAAGTCAGCCTGGATTCCTGATGGAAGGTATGGTGGAACCAGGATGTCTCCAAGTTACAGAGAAGAAAAGATTTGATGTATCAACAGTTATCTCGAGAAGAGGAGACAGTTACTGTAGACTAGAGTCTTCTGAGCTTGGTTTTGGAGGAGAGTCATTTGGGTGAAAAGAAGCATTTACAGAGTGGGCATAGGGCAGCTTCCTATGTAACGAGTCACTCCATACACACACATTACAGAGTTATGTGATCAAGGTGGGACGATGGTCTAAAGAAGCAAGGATCTTTTCAGAAGAGTTTTTCTGTTTCTTTTTAAAGTATATTAAAGATTAACTCAATGACTTTATAGTACTTGTATTTGGAGTTCTAGATAAGTCCAATTTTTGGCCTTGGGAAAGGTATTAGTGACAGGACGATATGTCACAATGCTGATAGATCACTCTGAATTATCTGTATGTTTTTGGGTTAAGTACTGAGAATTGAGTATTTGCAGTTATTACAAATTGTTGTGAAGGAGGGTTGAAGCTGCCTATCAGATGTCTGAGCCAGGAGCATATAGTATCATTTCAAGGACATGTAGTTAGGTATAAAATAATTTTTTAAGTCAGTCCAGATGGCATCTGATGATATCATGCTTTAAATATAATATAATACTATTAAGATAAAATAATAGTCATAAAATAGACATAGAGATAGTTATTTGTTTGTTTAATTATGATTTGAATTTTCTAGAAGACATTGTCATGATGATTCAGGATGAGCCTTAACACCTGAGACACAATTAGTTGCTACTACCTCATTGCTACAGCTTTAATCCTCTCTCATTTTGCATGATAAAATCAGTATAAATGTAGGTTCGCATGCATGCACACACACACATACACACACACACACTTTGAGTCATTTATGAGAAACATGATAGGAATTGGTTTTTCATAGAAATCATGTTTTTATGTAATATTGAATAACCAAAAAAGCTGTCTAGATAGAAAAAGTAATAGGATTTAGAAACTACATTATAATCATGGTTTCACAATTTGAGTTTGCAAACTAGTCAAACTGAGAATATGGTTCATCTCTCTGGCATTATCTATTCATTAATTCCTCCATGAAGCTATTGACACATTTCTACAGTAACACCTTGATCTTTTATCCAAGTATATACTCAAAATTTCATAAACACAATCATTTGGTTTTCACATTTCTTGCACTTCAGTTTTAATCATATAAAATTTAATGGTAGCCTTCCTGATACAAATATATTGTTACTAAATCACCAATATTAGTAACATTTTATCAGTACTGAAAACATTTTATCATGGCATTTCTATTCACTTGAGAGAAAAATCAGACTAATCCAAGCTTAAGCTTTCTAACTAATAGTAATTTGCAATTTTATTCTTTATTTCAATTAACATCATTTTTGGATTATTTATTTCTATCTTATATCAATGGCTCTTTGATATATTGCAGAAGTCTGAACATTTTAACAATATGCTAGGTTTACAAAGCAGGAGAGCAATCCAACTCCAAAAACCAGCAACAATTAGTATATTCGGAATACAACATATAAGAAGTCGAAATAGAAAGTATAATAACTTGCAACAGGGGGCACAGACATTGATAACATCACGTATTGGCTGGTGGTATGAGTAACTATCCTTAACAACAGGTATCCGCGTACTTTAGGATTTCCTTTTCATAATCCTGACAGAATGCTTCTCTATCACTTTATGAGTCTCATATAGCGGGCTAATGGATGTGAGCTGTCGTACTCCTCCTGGACATTTTTCTGTTCTGATCGAATCTTAGTGGGACCAAAGCACATTCTACGTGAAACAAAAAGCGCAACCCCTTCACAGCATATCTGATTTTCCAGACGAAGATAAAGCATCCTTAAAAGCAAGTTCAGTTCGAAGTCTCTCTGTAGTCAGTGAAATAACTCGTCATCATCGGCATTAAGAAAGAATTCAGTATTAGTAAGCATTATGTAATATGTTTAAGAAGTCTTTATTGTTGCAGCATCTCTTGCAAGGTCCGGTTGATCTTTCAAATCACTGCTTGTGGATATAAGGTATACCAGTCCTGTTTTATATTATAATATTTGAAGAATTATTCAATTTGAGACATATACGGTTTTTAATAAATTTTAAATAACCTTATAACCATCTCTAAGGGAGGAGTATTAGTAATAACGAAAAAGTCAACACTTTTTTAGTGTATTTAAATCTAATTTTATAATGCTATGTATAGTGTACATACTTTGAACTGCCAAATTCTAAGAAACTCCTCCAGCTTTATAATGGCGGTGAAGAGCAACAGAAGATTTACTATTTCTTTGGCTTTATTTGCCGAATTGACTCGAAAAATCGCTTCTTCAAACTTTGCTTGACGACATGTGATGAAATTCTGAAACTTCCAATACATGACCTACTAACAAACGATGAACATCATTGCCTTATTAACTAGACACATGTAATTATGTTTATATATAGGATGAGTCTCTTTTGATGGTTTCCTGTAATTTGTAAAGGAATGTGGGGTTAATTCTGTATATCAGGAACAAATTCTGCAGTCTCAATATGCACAGGACCAATAACTCCGCATACTGAGAATCGTGATAAGAACTTTCTGCAAAGTGTAAAGTACCATGAATGGCATATAACTCTGCTTTGCTCTGGGTAAGAACTTTGAACTATTTTTATATATTTCATACCCTGCCTTACATGATTTATTTGCATCATATGAAATAAGGCGCCGCGTCGTTAGCCGTCTCTGCCTCCTAAGTGATGAGCATTAGCTTCATGCACTCCAACTGCTCTATAGCTTAGCTGGTCTTTTTTGTTTGTGTGTCTAGGCATGGTTGGTTTGCTTCTTAGGTATAACTTGTACGCTACTTTAGAGTCTGTTTCTGAACTGGAGATTGTGGGATTTCTGAATTGGGCGTAGCTTGCTCGGCTTGGCCTGGTTTCCCCGCATGTTTTCCTCTGGATTGCTGGGATTACTAGAAGGGTTGCTGTGGTTAGCAGCTGCTCTTGTGTGAGGTATTTGGTATCCCTTTTGTGCTTTGTTGTTCTTTTTTATTTATTATTCTTTTTATTTTTAAGTTTAAATTTAGATTAGAAACAAGGTTACTTCACAAGTCATTTCCCAGGCCCCTCTCCCTTCCTCCCTCCTCCCATGCCCTCCCAACTCCCCCCATTATCCCCTCATTTTCACCAGGAAGGGTGAGGCCCTCCATGGGGGTGTCCATAGTCTCCCACTGCCCAGCATAGACCTATTACTTTTGAAGTGAAATTACTTCCATTCTAGAACAGAAACACTGTTTAGCTCCCTGCCGCTCTTTCTCCATTTGGTACTATGGATTAAGTATAGTGCTTAATATATGCAATTGTTAGTACCTTGTCTTAATTTAGAAATATCTTTTATTATGGATAATTTATACATGTATAAAATTGAGATGGAGCAGCAACTCCAAGGTTATCATCATACAACCTTAATAATTATCAGTTTAAGTTTAATGTCAGTCATTACACTCGGTCATTTTGTTCTGTCTGTTTTGCTCTACCTATCTATCTATCCATTTATCTATATTCTATCTGTCTGTCTATCTATCTATCCAGTAATCTTTTTCTCTTTGTAGCCCTCACTGTCCTTGTACTCTGTATTCTGAGTCTGAAATTCTACCTGATCTGCCCTCTTCCTCAGTGCTGTGATCCAGGTGTGTCACTCTCAATTCTAGATTTTTCTCTTTCTATCATTTTGGTATCAAACTCTGAGATCATTAAAAATTTGTTGTTTGCTCTTTACCTTGCTGGGACAAAAAAGGGGCTATCAGTAAAAATATCCAAAATAAATTCCTGATACCTAAAAATACTGGTTGTTTTTTCTTCATGTAGGAATTTTTCTGTCTTTTGATAGCTATTGTAATATCATTTATCTTATTTAAATAATATGCCATTTTATGAATTTTCTCCTTTCTTTCTTGTTTTTATTTACATAACTTATACATCACAGAAGCACACACACACAGTCGGTTTACGAATGGTAAATGTGAAATGGCTATTGAAGGGCAAAGAGCAAGTTGGGTGTCGAAGTACCATCATAGTAATGACTTTAGTAATTTACTTTTCTGTATATTTTACTTTATAATTTAATATTTATCAAAATTTTTATTGCTAGGTTTCGGATTTTGTGGTATGGCGCAGATCTACCCTCGAGATGTCACATTGTATGACCTTGAATTGGAAGAAGCTGCGCCATCAAAGTTGTGCAAAGACAAGTACCAATTGAAGGTGAAACAAGAAGGTTTCAATGGGTGGGGCAATATCCTTTTCTAGTCTGGGTGTGCTTCATTCAGTGAGAATCCTTCATGTTGCCATTAAGTCTAACATGGGGACTCACAAGAACATTGACAGCAATGTGTACATATGGTTATGCGGGAGTGTATTTTTATTCTGACAGGGAGAATCTTGATTAAGACTTCCTGAAGCTATCTTCAGTTCATTAACGCCTACTCAAGGAGCATCCACTTCATGATGGAATGTTTCAATTTGGAAAAACTTTCCTGCAGTAACCTTTATCATTTCTTTTATTGTCTTGTCTTTAAGTCAGTCGCTTGCCCATGCTCTTTACCCCTGCACAAATATGGTGCTCTAATATTTACCTCTCTTTTCTCACGTCCATCACCACCATCACAGTTCTCACATTCTATTATACTTTCCATATTTCTGATTTTCAAGTATATGAAATAATTTCAATAGCTTTGCTCTTGTACCTTACACTATATTATAGGATAATATCTTCCAAATTAATAGTAGACGAGTATTTAATTGAATAAAAATAATTTGTGGTTAACTCTGGTTTCCTCAGACTCTGAAGTAGAAGAAAGATAAAAAGGTTTTAACGGGTGAGAAGATGAGAAATTGCTTGAAGGAGTGAAGAGTTTCTCGCAGCATCAGGTAAACAGTCCGGCTTCCCGGCCTGTGCTCCAGTGCCTGCAGATCCCCTGGGACCTGCACAGAGCTCCCAATCCCGGCGGGAGCCAAGCACCCCAGATTCCGGATCTTCGCGCACACCAACGAGACCAGGAAAGGAGAGGAGGCTGGGAGTCCAGCGAAGCGGCGGTTCTTCCAGCAGCATCAGGTAAACAGGCCGGCTTCCCGGCCTGTGCTCCAGTGCCTGCAGATCCCCTGGGACCTGCACAGAACTCCCAATCCCGGCGGGAGCCAAGCACCCCAGATTCCGGATCTTCGCGCACACCAACGAGACCAGGAAAGGAGAGGAGGCTGGGAGTACAGGGAAGCGGCGGTTCTTCCAGCAGCATCAGGTAAACAGGCCGGCTTCCCGGCCTGTGCTCCAGTGCCTGCAGATCCCCTGGGACCTGCACAGAGCTCCCAATCCCGGCGGGAGCCAAGCACCCCAGACTCCGGATCTTCGCTCACACCAACGAGACCAGGAAAGGAGAGGAGGCTGGGAGTCCAGCGAAGCGGCGGTTCTTCCAGCAGCATCAGGTAAACAGGCCGGCTTCCCGGCCTGGGCTCCAGTGCCTGCAGATCCCCTGGGAACTGCACAGAGCTCCCAATCACGGCGGGAGCCAAGCACCCAGACCCCAGGTCTTCTCTCCCACCAACGAGACCAGGAAAGGAGAGGAGGCTGGGAGTACAGGGAAGCGGCGGTTCTTCCAGCAGCATCAGGTAAACAGGCCGGCTTCCCGGCCTGTGCTCCAGTGCCTGCAGATCCCCTGGGACCTGCACAGAGCTCCCAATCCCGGCGGGAGCCAAGCACCCCAGACTCCGGACCTTCGCTCACACCAACGAGACCAGGAAAGGAGAGGAGGCTGGGAGTCCAGCGAAGCGGCGGTTCTTCCAGCAGCATCAGGACAAGGAATAGAAGAACCACCAGATTATTGGACTTGCTAGCACCCACCAAAGGGAACGCTGGTCCCCAGACCAGTAAGGGGCTCTTTCTGTACCCACTAGAAGAAGAGATGGGAAAGAGACAATACAAAAACACAGTCAGCAACAGAAAAACAAATATGACACCGCCAGATTCTAGAGACTCCACACCAGCAAGACCCCAACATTCCAATGCGGACGAAACAGAAGAGAACGACCTTAAAAGCACTCTCATGAAAATGATAGAGGCCCTAAAAGAGGATATTGGAAAATCCCTCAAAGAAATGGAAGAAAAAACAAACCAAAAAATGCAAGAATTGGAAGAAAAAACAAACCAAAAAAGGCAGAAAATGGAAGAAGAAATGAAGCAAAAAATGCAAGAAATGGAAGAAAAAACAAAGCAAAAAATGCAAGAATTGGAAGAAGAATCATACCAAAAAGGCAGGAAATGGAAGAAGAATCAAAGCAAAAAATGCAAGAAATGGTAGAAAAAACAAAGCAAAAAATGAAAAAAATGGAAGAAGAAACAAACCAAAAAAGGCAGGAAATGGAAGAAGAAACAAAGCACAAAATGCGAGAAATGGAACAAAAAACAAACCAAAAAATGCAAGAAATGGAAGAAAGAACAAACCAAAAAATTCATAAAAGGCAACAAACGGACGAACAGATAAACAGAAAATTGCAAGAAGCAATGCAAACACTGCAAGGGTTGAAAACTGAAATAGAGTCATTAAAAAAAACACAATCTGAAGAAAGGCAGAAAATAGAAAAGCTGGACAAACAGACAGGCACTAACAATACAAGCATTACCAACAGAATAGAAGAGATGGAAGAGAGAATCTCAAGTGTTGAAGATACGCTAGGAGAAATGGATTTATCAACCAAAGAAAACCTTAAATCCAACAAATCCTTAACACAAAACATCCAGGAAATATGGGACACCATGAAAAGACCAAACCTAAGAATAATAGGTATAGAAGAAGGAGAAGAAATCCAGCTCAAAGGGGCAGAAGGCATATTCAACAAAATCATAGAAGAAAACTTTCCCAACCTTAAGAAAGACATGCCAATGAAGGTACAAGAAGCCTACAGAACACCAAATAGAGTGGACCACAAAAAAAATCCCCTCGCCACATAATAATCAAGACCCCAAACATACAGAATAAAGAAAGAATATTAAGAGCAGCTAAGGAAAAAGGTCAAGTAACATATAAAGGCAGACCTATCAGAATTACACCTGATTTCTCCATGGAAACGCTGAAAGCCAGAAGGTCCTGGATAGATATTCTACCTACACTAAGAGACCACGGATGCCAGCCCAGACTACTATACCCGGCAAAGCTCTCAATCACTATAGACGGAGAAAACAAGATATTCCATGACAAAACTAGATTCAAGCAATATGTGTCCACTAACCCAGCCCTACAGAAAATTTTGGAAGGAAAACTCCAGCTCAAGGAAGCTAACTACAACCAGAAAAACATAAGCATTAGAGAATCTCTCTCTACCAACAGCCAAAAGAACAAAGGGGTGAAATTCCACACATAATTCCACCAACAACAACCATCGCAAATCGAAGAAGGATGAGCAATCATTGGTCATTAATATCCCTCAATATTAATGGCCTTAACTCACCCATAAAAAGACACAGACTAGCAGATTGGATTCGAAGACAGAACCCTTCCTTCTGCTGCATACAGGAAACACACCTCACCCTTAAAGACAGACATTACCTGAGAATTAAAGGTTGGGAAAAAATTTTTCAATCGAATGGACCCAAGAAACAAGCCGGGGTAGCAATCCTAATATCTAACAAACTAGACTTTAAAATAAAATCAATCAAAAGAGATGAAGGAGGTCATTACATACTCATCACAGGTGAAACCCAACAAGAGGAAGTGTCTATTCTGAACATCTATGTCCCAAATACAAAGGCATCCACATTTGTTAAAAAAACATTATTAGAACTTAAATCTCATCTAAAGCCCCACACAGTTATAGTGGGAGATTTCAACACACCACTCTCACCACTAGACAGGAATACCAAACAGAAACTCAACAAAGAAGCAAAAGGGCTAATAGAAGTAATGACCCAACTGGGATTGACAGATATCTATAGAACATTTCATCCACATAAAAAAGAATATACCTTCTTCTCACCACCACATGGAACCTTCTCAAAAATCGACCACATACTTGGCAACATATCAAACCTCAGCAGCTACAAAAAAATTGGAATAACTCCATGCATCTTATCAGACCACCATGCTTTAAAATTAGAATTCAACAACAACACAAATTGCAGAAAACCTACAAACTCATGGAAATTGAATAATGCTCAACTGCACCATCCCTGGGTCAAAGAGGAAATAAAAAAAGAAATTAAAGACTTCCTCGAATTCAATGAGAATGAAGACACAACATACCCAAACCTATGGGACACTTTGAAAGCAGTGCTACGGGGAAGTTCATAGCGCTAAATGCTCACATGAAGAAACAGGAGAACAGTTATACCAGAGAATTAACATCACAGCTGAAAGCTCTAGAACACAAAGAAGCACACTCCCCCAGGAGGAGTAGACGCCAGGAAATAATCAAATTGAGGGCTGAAATCAATAAAGTAGAAACCAGGAAAACAATACAAAGAATCAACGCAACGAAGAGTTGGTTCTTTGAGAAAATCAACAAGATAGACAAACCTTTGTCCAAACTTACCAAACAGCAGAGAGTGAACACGCAAATTAACAAAATTAGAAATGAAAAGGGGGACATAACAACAGACTCTGAGGAAATCCAGAGAATCATTAGGTCATACTTTGAAAACCTGTACTCCACAAAATTCGAAAATTTAAAGGAAATGGATGACTTCCTGGACAGCTATCAATTGCCAAAACTAAATCAAGAACAGATAAGCAATTTAAATAGACCTACAACCCCTATGGAAATAGAAGCTGTCATCAAAAGTCTCCCAACCAAAAAAAGCCCAGGTCCAGATGGCCTCAGTGCAGAATTCTACCAGAAATTCAAAGAACAGCTTATACCAATTCTTCTCAAAGTGTTCCACACAATAGAAGCAGAAGGGTCTTTGCCAAACTCTTTCTATGAGGCCTCAATAACCTTGATCCCCAAGCCACACAAAGATACAACTAAGAAAGAGAACTTCAGACCAATATCCCTCATGAACATTGATGCAAAAATACTCAATAAAATACTGGCAAATCGGATCCAAGAACACATCAAAACAATCATTCACCACGATCAAATAGGTTTCATCCCAGGAATGCAGGGATGGTTCAACATACGAAAATCCATCAACGTAATCCACCATATAAACAAGCTGAAAAACAAAAATCACATGATCATCTCACTAGATGCTGAAAAAGCCTTTGACAAAATCCAACACCCCTTCATGATAAAGATCTTGGAGAGATCTGGGATAACAGGGACATACTTAAACATAATAAAAGCTATATACAGTAAACCAACAGCCAACATCAAACTAAATGGACAGAAACTCAATGCAATTCCTCTAAAATCAGGAATAAAACAAGGCTGTCCACTCTCTCCATACCTTTTCAACATGGTACTTGAAGTCCTAGCTATTGCCATACGACAACAAAGGGGGATCAAGGGGATACAAATTGGGAAGGAAGAGGTCAAACTTTCACTGTTTGCAGACGATATGATAGTTTACATCAATGACCCAAAGAACTCTACCAGGGAACTCTTACAGCTGATTAACACCTTCAGCAAAGTGGCAGGTTACAAGATCAACTCAAGAAAATCAGTAGCCCTACTATATACAGATGATAAAAGGGCTGAAAGAGAAATCAGAGAAACATCACCCTTTACAATTGCCACAAACAACATAAAATACCTTGGGGTAACGCTAAACAAACAAGTGAAAGACCTGTATCGTAAGAACTTTGAATCTTTAAAGAAAGAAATTAAAGAAGCCCTCAGAAAATGGAAAGATCTCCCATGCTCTTGGATAGGTAGGATCAATGTAGTAAAAATGGCATTCCTGCCAAAAGCAATCTACAGATTCAATGCAATCCCCATTAAAATCCCAGCACAGTTCTTCACAGACCTTGAAAGAACAATAATCAATTTTGTATGGAAAAACAAAAGACCCAGGATAGCCAAAACAACCCTGTTCAACAAGGCAACGTCCGGAGGCATCACCATCCCTGACCTCAAGCTCTATTATAGAGCTATAGTCCTGAAAACAGCTTGGTATTGGCACAAAAATAGACAGGTAGACCAATGGAATCGAATTGAAAACCCGGGTATTAACCCACACACGTACGAACATCTGATCTTTGACAAAGAAGCTAAAAATATACAATGGAATAAAGAAAGCATCTTCAACAAATGATGCTGGCATAATTGGAGACTGGCATGTAGAAGAATGCAGATCGATCCATGTCTATCGCCATGCACAAAACTTAAGTCCAAATGGATCAAAGACCTCAACATAAATCCAGCCACACTGAACCTCTTAGAAGAGAAAGTGGGTGGTACCCTTGAACGAATTGGTACAGGAGACAGCTTCCTGAACATAACACCAGTAGCACAGGCAGTAAGATCAACAATTAATAAATGGGACCTCCTGAAACTGAGAAGCTTCTGTAAGGCAAAGGACACAGTCAGCAAGACAAAAAGGCAGCCCACAGAATGGGAAAAATATTCACTAATCCCACATCTGACAGAGGGTTGATCTCCAAAATTTACAAAGAACTCAAGAAGCACGTCTCCAAAACACCAAAGGACCCTATTAAAAAGTGGGCTGCAGAACTAAATAGAGAGTTTTCAATAGAGGAGTCTAAAATGGCTGAGAGGCACTTGAGAAAGTGCTCAACATCCTTAGCCATCCGGGAAATGCAAATCAAAACAACTCTCAGATACCATCTCACCCCTGTCAGAATGGCTAAAATCAAAAACACCAATGACAATTTATGCTGGAGAGGATGTGGTGAAAGGGGGACACTCCTCCATTGCTGGTGGGAGTGCCAACTGGTTCAGCCACTTTGGAAATCAGTGTGGAGATTCCTCAGAAAAATGGGAATAAACCTACCACAAGACCCAGCAACTCCACTCTTAGGCATATATCCAAAAGATGCCCATTCATACAACAAAGAGGTCTGTTCCACTATGTTCATAGCAGCTTTATTTGTAATTGCCAGAACGTGGAAGCAACCTAGATGTCCCTCACCCGAAGAGTGGATAGAGAAAATGTGGTACATCTACACAATGGAGTACTATTCAGCAGAAAAAAATAATGGAATCATGAGATTCGCAGGCAAATGGATGACACTAGAAGAAACCATCCTGAGTGAGGTAACCCAGTCACAAAAAGAGAAACATGGCATGTACTCTCTCATATATGGATTTTAGACATAGATCTGGGGAGTGCCAGCCTACAATCCTATGGCCAGAGAGTCTGGGAAACAGAAACTTTATTTAGTGGCTGATCGAAGAAGAGGCAGACTCTCTTGGTTAAGTACTGAGCTGAACTCAAGAAAGCCAGTAACAGAGAGGGAGGACTGATGATCAAAGGAATTAAGACTGGGCTGGTTTAACACCCAGAAACAGCTGACCAGACAAAGGTTAACTCTTGAATCCCAGGCATTAGCCTGGGAAGCCAGCATGGGACTGATCAAGACCCCCTGAATCTGGGTGTCAGTGAAGAGGCCTAGGGAATCTATTGAGCCTTGGGCAGCAGATCAGTACCCATCCCAAGTTTACACACGGACTTTGGACTCCAATAGAACAATGTGAGGAGCACTCTCACCCAGAACTCTTGGGAAAGGGTCTAGGCCCTGCCCTATATGAAATGACACACTATGGACACCCCCATGGAGGGCCTCACCCTCCCTGGAGAAATGAGAGGATAACGGGGGTGGGGGCAGGGGAGGGCACGGGAGGAAGGGAGGGAATGGGAGAGGGACCTGGAATTGACTTGTGAAGCAACCTTGATTCTTATCTAAATTTAAACTGGAAAATAAAATTAAAATAAATAAATAAATAAATAAATAAAAAGTTGGAGACATCTTTAAAGGGAAGAAATAGAGTGTCTACTCGTGACATCTCTGGGCCTGAAGTTTTGAGAGAGATAAGCCGTTCTATAACTTGGCTACAAGACACAGGTATCTGACAGGAACTGCGGGTCTTAATGGAAGATGAAGCAGCAGTCACAGCTAGGGAGTAAATATTCTGGACTCTCTCCTCCCTTCGATCTTTTGCCAATGTTCCCAGACTGGCTGAAACCAAACAGACTCAGAGGGTGAAGGATGAGTGATGCAGTCCACAGAAGCCAGCCTCTCAGAGCAGGGTCAGGCAAGAAACTGGGTTTAACGAGTTGGAAGAGTACTCATCATGCAAACAAGCAGGATGTCTCAGTGTTGGAACAATCTTTAAAAACTTTGAACTAAAAGATAAAGGGAAAGGATCCAAACAGAGCTATGTCAGACCTGGGACAAAGAAAGACAGAGGAAGAGAATGATTAAAAAGTAAAATAGTGGGGTGGGGCACAGTGTGTGGCCTCATTATGTAAGATAAAGTACATAATAAAAATTACCTGGAGGTATGAGGAAAACACGTTTCCCTTCATCACCTCCCAGGAGGCTTGATTAGAGAAGCTGGCATGGGTCCTGAGTACTTTTGGATAAGTATTGCCTGGGCCTGTCTGTAGAATCAGGTTGAACTGCAACAGTGAGGTGAGTCCCAGCTTTCTTTGATCACTGTGAACAGCAAATTCAGTGTCAGCTGAGCCATTGAGGAGAAGCAGCTGTGTCCTGGCATTCTTTACAGGCATCCTGGTCAGTTCTGTGTCAATGTGACACTCTCAAATAGTTATTTGAGAAAAAGGAAGCTTGACTGAGAAAATGAACCCCAGCAGAATGGCTTGTAGTGCATTTTCTTGATTGATGACAGATGTAAGAAAGCCCAGCTCACTGTGGACAGTGTCACCCCCTGAGCTGGTGTTCTGTGTTTCATAAGAAAGCAGGGCAAGCCAGCCATGCAGAGCATGCCAGTAAGCAACACCCCTTTATGGCCTCTGCAACAGTTCCTACCTCTAGATCTTTGCCCTGGCTTCCTTTAGTAGAATGCATTCTGAGGGTTGTAAGCTAGAAAAAAACCTTTCTTTCGCTGTGATGGTTTGAATAAAAATGCCCCCATATGCTCATATATTTGAATGCTTAATCACCAGAGAGTGGAACTATTTGAGAAGGATTAGGAGGTGTGGACTTTTGGAGGAGGTATGTCACTGAAAGTGTGTTTAAAGTTTAGAAAGCCAAGCAGGCCCCAGTGTTTCATCTTCTCTGCCTGCTGCCTGTGAATCAGCATGTAAGGCTCTCAGCTATTGCTCTAGAACCTTGTTTGCCTGCTTCCCATCATGATGATCATGGATTAATCTTCTGAAACTGTGAGCAAGCCCTCTGTTAAATGCTTTCTTTTGTAAAAAATGCCTTGGTTATCATGTCTCTTCACAGCAATAGAACAGTAACTAAGACATCATCCAAGTTATATCAGGGTGCTTTATCACAGGAGTAGAAATCCTAGCTAAGGCAAAGGCAAACATGAAAACTGGTACTAAATGGAGAGGCGGCACTAACACAGGTGAATTCCATGAGACTACCTGACTGAAGTTTAATGAGGTCTAGAGAATTTAGTCATACTTCTAGAATACACTTGTAAAGTAATCTACTTTTTTATAGTATTTCTTGCTCAACATATAAAATTCTAGTGTTCAAAGCAGTTAACATTCCACTAACACGTGAGCAAAGGCACATACTGAAGGCATGTTCTATGATGTATCACAGTCACTCAAACAAGACATGAAGCATGTGAAATTCACATCAGTCTTCTTACCGCCATTATATAAACTCTTGTTAATTTGAGACAGGGTTTCCTGTAGCCCAGGTTGGCCTGGGACTCAGTATATAGCCTAGGGTGACATTGAACTCTGATTCTCCTTCCTCCACCTCCCAAGTTCTGGATTTGATTTAAATCTTAATAGCTACTTCTTTCATAGGTTTGTCCCAAAGATTTTTCCCCAGTTCTTTCATTAAAATATAGCTATTAGACAAGAATCAACTTTAAAGCAGTAGTTTGTATTCTGAGACTTATTTTTGTTTGCTCTTTCTAGTATTGATTTTAAATATCCTCAATAACATTGTGGAACTATGAATAAAATTCAAGCATTTACTTTGTAAATTATTAGAGGCATTGTAAAAGATAAACTGTATTAAATTTGGCTTACCAGTATTTCCTGAGCACATTTTAAAAATAGAACTGAGCAGAAGTAATTATTTTGGGAAAATGGAAATGATAATGGAGAGATTAAGATCAAGATTAGCATGCACATGAATGGCAACTATTGTGTTTCACACACAACTCAACTGTTTCTAAGAACAAGATAAAGTAAGACACAATCTTCATTGTGGAGAACAGGTTCAGAAAACAGACAAAACTTATCTCAGAAATATTTAATAAATATCTACTAGGTGGTTAGGCAGGCAATTTGCTAGGTGTTGAGGCTACTGATAGAGCAGGCCAAGGGAAAGGTTTACTGTCTCCATATTTAATACCTTCCCCCCCATACACACTAAATCACTAACCAGAGAAGAAACAAAGTATCCTGTGCTGCTTGTTTTCCTGTGCCTATGACTCTTAGCTGAAGAACAAAGAAGGGCTTACAAGCCAGAAAAACAGCTCTCAAATTTAAGGGAAGGTAAAACATGCAGTAGACTGTTTTTTTTTCTTTTAGGGTGGAAACAAGGTGAGTGTAAAAAAAAAGTGGAAAGTACACAACTTCTGGTAAAAGACAAAAGTTTATGATCTGATTTAGAGCAGCTAAGGCCTGGCCATGGCTCACTCTCATGATCTGTGCTACTCAGGATGCTAAGGCAGGGGCCTCCCAAGCTCAATGGCTCAGCCACAGGTGATCCAAGGCCACAAACCCAAGGGTACCATTTTGACGCACAGGTATTTCGGGTAACATGGTACTGAGGAAAAGAAACACTCACTTTTTTTTACAAGGAACAAGAAAACTTCTCTTTTTGCCACAAGAACAGACCTGATGTGCAAAGAACATTATTCAGACACAATAAATGTACAGTTAACTTCAGTTTAATGACTCTTAACACTAGGGGTTGGAGGGTGTTTTTTGGGAGCAGACAGGGTCTCACTATACAGCCAGATTTGGTCTGAGACTTGTGACCTTCACTGCTCCACCTCCCATAAGCATAGACTGCTGGTGTATCTCACCATGACTAGTCACACAATAAATATTCTGCCTCAGGCACGGCAAAATCTGTTGAAAGAAATTTACCAGGCAACTTTCATGCATCAGCACTGTGCTGGTTTAGTGTATTATTCCTTATACTCTAAGGCATGTTTCAGGTGCTTCTATTCATAACTCTCACATTTATACATTATCATTTAATAATTGCTTATCTGAATTAATGGCTTAGGTTAATTACCTCAAAAAAGTTGTCCCTTAACAACTCCTCCTTTAAAAGGGGTGGGAAGCAGGGAGAGAAAGTTAAATTTAAAGTCTAATTACTGAAGACAAGTATCAAGGCATTTTGGGTTTTGTACAAAGTCAAGGACTTCAGGTAAAAATCAGCCTCAGGGAACACTAGCCAGCTTTGCTTTTAGCCTCGAGGTCATTAACGACTCAGATATGTGCGAAACTGAGGTTATTTTGAATCAGAGCTCCACTGCAGTACAGGCTCGCTTGAACACTTGGCCACCCTCCTGTCTCATGTCT
>NW_024429651.1:0-32844 GCF_017639785.1 Mesocricetus auratus
AAAAAAGTTTGTACAGTTAAGAGGCCAGTGAGATGGCTCAGCAAATAAGAGTACATGCTAAGCAAGCCTGGTAATACCACCCCAAGTTTATTACATGGAACCCACATAAAGATAGAAGGCGAAAACCAATTCCACAAAGTTTTCCTCTGACATCTAGACATGCACCATGATATTTGCACCCTCCCCCCCACACACACACATACAAACACACACAGTTATATTCAGATATTATCTTTTAATTTAATGCTCTATAGAGATGGTTCAACAGTTAGAGCACTTGTTGCTCTTATAGAGGACCTGAATTCATTTGCCAGTACCCATATGGTGGCTCACAACACCTGTAACTCCAATTCCAGGGGTCTGACACTCCTGAACTTTGAAGACCCTAGGGATACATGTGGTGCACATACATCCATGGAGGCAAAGCACTCACATAATTTTTTTAATTAATAAAAGATTGCTTCAGTAAGGATTTTTGTATAGCATGAGCAGTCTAAAAGTTCTGATAAGGGAAATGTTCATGTCTATCTCTTATATATTCCTTTCATATGTTCAATGATGAGCTTCTGTCTTCCATGTGAGAAAATACTGATAAAATTATCAGTGGCACTCAGTCTGGTATTGAGCAAAGAACATACCTATTAAAAGAATTTTTTAAGATGCATAACCTGTGCTTTCAAGCATGTGGAGATCGTGTATTCCATATGTCCTGATCTTGCTATTTAAAGAATGATGCATCTGCCTGTCAAAGGCAAAATAAAAACAAAACAGATGTGGTGATTAAAATTTATGTATAATGTCTGGGAAACAATGACTTCTAGGTCCCTACTCTCAAACGGAATATCACTGGAAAATCCATAGCTAAGATTTTGTTGTGCGGATAGGAGATATATATGTGTGTGATGTTTATATTTAAATTGCTCATTTTCTCCCTTTTGTCACTGCTTATGGAACTTATTTTAAAATAGATTAGATTATTTCTCCTTTGTGTCTGATGACCCCTTTCTCTCGTAGTCTGTTGAATTTTATTTTATTTATTTATTTATTTATTTATTTTTGAGATAGGGTTTCTCTGTGTAACAGCTCTGTCTTGGAACTCACTCTGTAGACCAGGCTGGCCTTTAACGCACAGAGATCCATCTGCCTCTGCTTCCTGAGTGTTGGAACTAAAGGAGTATGCTACCACCACCTGGTGAACACTATGTTCTTAAGACTATTTTTGAAGGATATACAGACAGTTTTTGATTAATTTAGTACTTTGTTTCATGTGTGCTGCAGCAGTGTCGCGTGAACTTTAAAGAAGTTGACATACCAGATGAGTGAAGACACCATGGCCAATGTAGGGGATAAAGCAAAGGTTGTAGCCAGAGGGACATTTATAGCAGAAGCACTTGCATGGAAAGGAAGTAGGCTAGCCTTGCACAGCTGCATAGATAGTTGTGCATCCCTCCTAAGGGCTGAGTCATAATAGTGACAGGTTCAAGGCTACCTTTAGCATATAGCAATACCAAATGTCAAGAACCACAGAAGTAAACTCTCAAATAAGGACCCTAAGTTTGCAGTTTTAGAAACTAGAAAAGGTAGGGGAGGCTGGAATGTAGTTCATTGGTTAAGAGCACTGGTTGGTCTTGCAGAGGAACCCTAGTTTGGGTCTCAGCACTCACATAGTGCCTCACAACCATCTATAACTCTAAGGCCAGAGTATCTGATGTCCTCCCTGGGTGCAAGGCACACATGTGGTTCACAAACATACATAAAGACCAAACACCTATGCATATAACTCAATTAAAGAGAAGAAAGAATGAATGAAAGAAAGAAGGAAAGGAAGGAAAAAAGAAAGGAAAGAAAGAAATACAGATAAAACTGAAAGAGGAGATGGGGAAATTATAAAGAGCAGACATAAGCACAACAACTAGAAGCCAGAAGAGAAAACTAAGTCAAAAATTGGTCCTTAGTGAGGTATGATATCCAGCATTTGGGAGGCTGAGGAGAATTGCAAATTTGAGTCCTTCCTTAGACCAGCATGGGTTATATGCAATACCTTATCTTTAAAAAGTTTAAAAGTTGGCTCCTTGAAAAGATGAAAAAATTGAAAAACTTATACATAGATTGGTAAATAATAACTTAAATCAGAAGTGAAAGGGTCACAATGCTATTGGCTTCATGAAAATAAAAGGGAGAAGTAAATACCGCAAGCAGACACATGCCAATACATATTCTACATGAACAAATTCCTAGAAACATACACTGTTAAGGCTGGCTTAGACTTAAACAGAGAAAAAGAAGAGAATCAGTAATAGATGTGTTTGTAGTTAAGGAAGTCCCAGAGCCAAATGACTTTCCCAGTAAAGTGTAGTAATCCTTTTTAGGCTACTGCTTTTTTAGGGGCAGCATTGAAATGATACCAAAGTCACAGACACAGCAAGGAAAATGAACTTAACCATTTTCAATATGTATTCCATAGAATATAAACACACTGAAGATAGTGTATAAAGATTACATTCTATGACCAAGTAAATTTGTCCAAGAAACACAAGAATGGCTTGACATAGGAAAATTAATCAGTGTAACTTACCACAGTAATAACATGAAGGAAAACAAAAAAACAAAATCAGGCAGCTGATGGAGTGGGGAGGGGATGCATCTAACAAAAATCTAGGACTTCTACCAGGTGAAGCACGGGCTTTTAATCCCAGCACTTAGAAAACTGAGGCAGGCAGCTTGGACTATATAGCAGATTTCAGACCAGTTGAGACTGCATTGTGAGACTATCCCATACCTACTCAAAAACAAACAAAAACTAGTACTCTTTGATGTTAAGACCATTTAATAGGGAGCAAGAGTGATGACTCGGTTGTTACAAACATTTACTGCTCTTCCACAAGAACTGAGTTCATTTCCCAGAACTCATACCCAGTAATTCACAACTGCTTGTAACTCTGTCTTCAGAGAATCTGGTGGCCTCTACAGGCACCTACGCACACGCACACATGCACACGTACACACACACATACACGCACGCAGCTTAAGAAAAAATAATGAGATAACTATAGGAAGGAACTTCCTCAAGTTAGGAAATGTATTTTTTATGTAAAACAGCCAATCGTATGTTCAAGGTTAACATTAAAATTATTCCCCTAAAGCAAGATTTATTTATTTATTATGTGTACAGTGTTCTGCAGGCCAGAAGAGGACACCAGATTTCATTACAGATGGTTGTGAGCCAACCATGTGGTTGCTGGGAATTGAACTCAGGACCTTTGGAAGAGCAGACAGTATTGCTGAGCCATCTCTCCAGCCCTTGTTTTCACCTCTTTTATTCAGCAGTGTATTGGAAATTATAGGAGAGTAAAGAAGGAAAACTACCCTTACTTGTAGACATTTTGGCCTTTTCTTTAGAAATGCTTAAGGGATTCACCCTAAAACTATTGGATCTAAGGGCTGGAGAGATGGCTCAATAGTGAAGAACACATCCTGCTCTTGCAGAAAACTCAAGTTCAGTTCCCCACACCCAGATCTAATGGCTTACAACTACTTTTAGTTCAGCTCCAGGGGATCAATATCCTTTTCTGGACTCTACTGACAGATCCACTCATGTGTACTGCCTCCACCTCCACCCCTACACAAGGTGAATGAACTTCATACAAGGTAAAATAAAGTCATGTGTAGAAGGTTATATTAACATTAACATGGACAAGCCAGAATAGGTCAGTCCACAGAGGCAGAAAGAAGGGTAATAGTTGCCATAAGCTGTGGAAAACAAAACAAGGAGTAACTGCTTAGTATATGTGGGTAGAAGAGGAAAGGAATGACTACTGTTTCCTTCAGGCATGCGGCAGTGATCTGGACCTAATGGTTGTACATAGTAAGTATATTGAGGCTCACTGCTAGGAGACTGTTTTAAACAGTTAGTTTTATGTCGTGGGGAGTTACTGTAATATTTTTAAGTACTCAAACAGTAAGAAGTCATATAACTTAGTTTTTCTTGACTATTAGAATGGAGGCAGTGACTAGAATACAGTGGCTGCTCTTATGTTCTGCTCACTCTTTCTGAGTGGAGTAAGTTTGTTCTTATAGCATGGCATAATGCTCAGCACTAAGGACATGAAGATGGCAGTAAGGGTATTAAGTATATATCAGGAGAGTAGTTAATAAGCTGGAGGAATCATGTTCTCATGCCTGAAAGCATCTTCTGAGTTTCTTTTTCACCACCCTTCCCCAATAAAGTCACTTCCCCTTTCTTGTTTCACATTGATGTGATACTTTTCATTTCAGCTACCAGAAATTTCAGACCCATGTTCTGCCACTTATAACTTCACTTTGTTTGTAATAAGATCACCAAAACAGTGATTTAGGTTAGGGCTGCTGAATCTCAAAATTTCAGTGATGGACCCATGCTCTGTCCCTAACTTTTGTCCTCTTGATGGATTACTTACTCACATTTTGGATGGCTAGACATTAGGAAACCTAACATATGTATTCATTAATAGACTCCAATTCTTAACGGGAGTGAATAATTATTATGGGCCAAATAGAACAAGTTACATTTTTTTATCAGAGAATCCAAGATACATGGGACATATCTTGGGTCTTGTACTTTTGTCCAAGAAACATAAACTGAACAAATCTGACATAAGGGGACAACGTAGCACATGGAACAGAGTGGAGCTGAACCACCTCTTTCATCCTTCAGTTCACGTGGTGGGTAGTATGTCCGCTAATGCATTGAGGCAACGTGCTCTGTGCCATTTTGTAAGAAACTTAACAAAGTGAAAGAGAGTCTAGAGGACCATGTCAGGGATGAGGAGGAAGGACACCCCCCTCCCTTGTCTATTTCATGAAACAAATGAAGAAAGCAAAAGGGATTAGTCTTATAAATGTGGGAGCTCTTCAAATGGTAAGAGTATCCAAAAAGAAAAAAAGAATCAGCTGACTATGTGATCATGAAAGCTTTCAAGCAAAGCCCAGGCGACCACTTTCAAGAGCATCCTTATAATTAAAAGATACCATAGTCACCAAAATGTATTTCAATCCTGAGATTAATGTGTCTACGTAATTACTAAAAAGTAGACAAGGGAGCTGGGTATAGTGGCACATGGTTTTAATTCTAGCACTCAGGAGACAGGGCATGTGGATCTCTGAGCTTTAGGACAGCCAGGGCTACACAAAGAAACTGTCTCAACAAAGCAAATACAACAAAAGGCAGGCAAGAGAAGGGTGAAGAAAAAGAATAGAGTTTAAAACCAGTGGCCTAGTTGAATTTAAAAAGTACTTTCTGATTACTTCTAAATTTTAAGGCATTGATAAAGGTCCTTTCTGTCAATAATTCAGAAGTGATGAGCTTGGTCTTTAGCAGCAAGATGACATGTTTCCTTGTCCTTGTTTTATAGTCTGGTCTCCTGAGACAAGATTTAGGACTTGGGAGCCCAGCACAGCTGTCTTCTTCAGGAAAACCTGGAACACCATACTACTCATTCTCTGCCACAAGTTCTAGGAGAAGACCGCTCCATGACTCTGTAGCCCTAGGTGAGTGTTTGACAGAAAATCCCATCTCTCAGATATCCTGCTTCCTTAGTCTGTACTTGTGGTTGTGCTTTAATGAGAAGAAATTTACTTTGTTGGTCATCATTTGGATGTAAAGGTCTATCTACATACAAATCATATACAGGCTGAGTATTCCTAACCTAAAATCTAAAATCCAAAGTGCTCTAAAATATGAAACCTATCATACTGACATTATACCATAGAAAATTTCATACATGACTACCTGAGATGGGCCACAGCCATAAAGTTCACTAAAGTATGTATGAAATTACCCTTTGACTACGTAAATAAGGTGTATATGAAACATAAATGAACTTAATCTTTACATGTGGGTTCTGTCCCCAAGATACTGCATTATATTTACATAGATAGTCCAGATCTGAAGACTAAAACCTATCTGGCCACAAGCATTTCACGTAAGGGATACTCATCTTGTATGCATTAGATACATAACGAATGAAGTTGTCAGAGTTCCCACTGTTGTAAAGAACTCATCTGCTTTGTATTCAAGGTTTAACTAACTATAGGTAGTTTTGGTTGACAATTTCAATATTTAAATTGTAATTTTCATCAATATGAGCATGGTGTGGTATATATATATATATATATATATATATAATCTCTGACCTTTTAGTGTTTGACAACTGATCGAGGAGTTCTTCCATGGGGGAGACCATTTCTCTCGCTTTCAGCATTCCCCAGTTGTTTGTTTAGAATAGATGCCCTCAAGGTGTTCCCCTTCCATGTTAGCATGTTGATGATATCATTTGTTGTTGTTGTTTTCAGTCCCTGTTTAGGCAGCCATGTGAAACCATAATTTTAGGCAAACAATTTAATATTTTGCTCCATGAGAGTATTTAGCCAATTTTTCTTCTAACTAGCAAGTGTTTTCTTCTTAAATGGAAACTTATGTTTTAACACCTAGATATTAATTAAAATGAAAATTGAAAAGCTTACAAAATGTTTATAAATTCCTGTCTCAACAGTAAATAATCCTGTTACTCCATAACTTTAATTAGGAATTTAACATAAAAATTAAGGCTCAAAAGATGTCACATATATAATAGTTAGTAGGTTACTCTCCTGGGATAAATTTTAAGATTGTTGGGAATTTGAGTGTGGTGGGTTTTCTGTTGTTGTTGTTGTTTTTGCTTGTTTGCATATTAGTTACTTCTATTCTCCACTTTTCCCTTGAAATTGACATAAAATTAACAGGCACTTAACTTACTAGCATGAAAGTGTACAATGGAATCATATATAGGACATTCACAGTGTTGTTTAGTTCGGAGAAGCATGCAGAAAGAAACTGTATATGCATAAAGCATTCATTTATACTGCTCCTTTACAGCTTTGGATGTTTATGTCAATCATATGAATATGCATGTATTCCTTCATTCAGCCATCCATTCTGACAAAACCAGTCTGTTTTATGCTGCTGGGTATTCTGTAACACTTTCTATCTACGCAGTGTTTAAAGTGACAATCTTGTGTGACTTTTTTTAAAATTATATGAAAATGAAAGTTGTAAAGGTAGACCGGCTCCTAAAGTAACTGTAAACCAAAGTAAAATGTGCTGTAGTTCCCAATTTCTCAAATATTTGTTGACTGCCTCGAGCTACTATATCTACCTTCTGTCAAGCCATGTATTTTGATGAGCTATTTCTAGGCTCTAGGTCTAAAGTATGAATGAGGTACAGTGATAGATGGATTGCTACATCCAGAAAAGAATTCTGGTATCTTTATTTCATAGGAGCATGGTCGTGTAATATATATGGGTGCTATCAGAGTCAGCCCTGTTGGTTTAGATTAGCATTGTTTTTATGATTAAAGAAATGACAACTTACAAAATGTTGTCCATCTAGACTCTGCTTGTCCACCTGATGAGTTAACCCAGTAGAAGCCTCATCTGTTTCTGTATTGGGTTAGTCTACAGGAATATCTTCTTCACAGACTCTATGCACACACTGTAGCAACAATCAGTCCCCACCAGTATGCTGCTACCAAAGAAAACCAACTATTGAATAACTAGAAAAGAATGGGGATACAGTCCATTAAAATCCAGGCATAAAAATCAAGTTTTCTGTAAATTCAAGCTTCATTTCTATTTGATTATATATAGATACTATTGCTTATGTAGTGCATCTTTTCAAAACTCAGTGATATCAGATTACAAATGAGGAGCTCAAATGGAATGCAGTATATAGTGTTTCTCTTGTTACTCAGAGGAATCTTATCCATTTACTGTGTGAATACCAGTTAGTAGATTATTATTATGCTGCCCATTGCTGTTCCCTTGGCATTGCAATATCTGGTAAAATATGGCACTTATAAGAACTTTAAGGATGTACAACATTATTAGTGTTTTCCAAAACCATTTCGGTACTTTAAGAAGTTATTCCAGAGAGCAGTAACTCTCTAATTTAAAATTGTTTTGGTCTACATTAATAAAGTTATTAAGTGTGGGACAGGAGACATGGCTCCACAGTTTAGAGCACTGGTTGTTCTTCCAGATGTCCTGGGGCAACTTCCAGCACCCATATGATGGCTCACTACTGTTTGTAGCTCCTGTCTCAGGAGATCTAATATTCTCTTCTGGCCTCCATGGGCACTGTATCCACATGATACACAGATATGCATTAAAACACCCATACACATTTTAAAAAACATTAAAGTGTCACAAATGTTAGACAGTGCAATGAGCATATTATCACAGAGCATGAAACTCACAGGAGAGGTGGTGCCCACCCATTCATGCATCCAAAGGAACTGATGCACAAAGAAGTTGAAGTAACCTTCCCAGGTTCATACTGCTACTGTACTGAATATAGCTAGCTTATTGTCCATCACAATTTGCAGTCTCCCCATACTAGACTGAATCCCAAACTAGAGAAAGTATGTGGCTAATGATGGGCTACAAAAGAAAGATCTTTATTCTGATAACTACAAGCCATAGAAGTCATTTGTATGAAGTGTAACTTTCGGTCAAGGATTAAGTTGTAAGGAAGCATTTCATCAGGAACAAAGGTTTTGCTTTAAGTCTTACAAATACAGAATATGCCAGATGTTGTTTATCTTTGGCACTTCTGTTTTAAGGAAATGTGGGCTACCTCTTGAGATATCCATGCTGATGAATGCTTTTTGCCTTTAATTTATTGTGTAATATTTTCCATGTGATGCTTATAAAGTTGCTTTATTAGCTTTACAGCCTTCTGGGATATTACCTGTAGAAAATCCACGGCCAAATTTAAATAAGTTTCAATCTTAATAAAATCACATTTTATTTTATACTATCATTTGCTTGCAGTTTTAAAAAATGCGAAATTTTTCCACATCAGTCTTCCTAATAGTGAATCCCTCTGAAAATTATGAATTTGATCCATTATTTGAATATAGTTGGAAAGTTGTGTATATCATTTTCAAAAAATAAGATGGAAAAGTTATAAATATTGTATATGAGGGAAATTAGAATACCAGTTAGGTATATGAAAAATAGTCATTTTCATTTATATTAACTTATCTTACAAATATGCTATTACAAAACATACTATTTTGGATCTGGAGTTATGGCTCAATAATATGAGCAGGTTCTGCTGTTGAAAGGGACCCAAGTTTAGTCCCACACACATGTGGCAGCTTATAACCATCAGTATGTAATTCCAGCTCCAGAAAGTCCAGTCCTGGACTTGGACTCCAAGGTACCCGTATTTAAATATGCACCTACATTCACATATGCATGGTCACACACACAAATAAACACACATACACAGATACACATAATTTAAAATAAGAGATAATATGTTCTCTCTGTATTCATTTCCTGAAAAGATATGCAGACTTTTAATAAAAGTTCAAATTATACTGTAGTGCTGAAACTTCAGTTTTATTCACACATTGCCAAAGTGAATGCCTCTAATCCTAGATGTATATATTGGCTCTATTTCATAGCATATGGAGCATGTCTTGATATTATTATAACCTTAGTTTTTATTCCTTCAACTTTATTTCAGATTTTTAGCATAAGTTGTATTAAAGCATCTGCAGTTAGATACTATGTTTTAAAAAGTATGCCTTTAAGCCTAATGCTTTTTTTTTTTTGATATGATGTAGTTTGTCTCTCTGTTAGCAAGACCTGTTGTACAGAGTTCTTTTCCAGTAGACTGACAATGTGTGAAGTACTTAGAGTACTTAGACACTCACGGCATAGCAGGCTCTTAAGACCTGTTCATTCTCCTCCCTTGTTTGTGCTGTTGTTGTGTTTTCTTTCTTGTTTTACTGTTATCATTCCGACCTTACAACCTGAGTAGAAGAACCAGTGCTGACATTCTTGTGTTCCCCTTCTTAACACGCAGTGTTAGTATGTGAAAGATGGCAACGAGACAGATGACTGGATGATGGACTTGTTTCCTATTCAGTTGAACTCTTCTTTTTTTTCCATAATGCAAATGCTAATGAAACATTTTGTTTTCAATATGCAGATCCTTTGCAAGCAAAGAAAGTAAGAAAGGTGCCTCCTGGCCTGCCTTCTTCTGTAAGTACTTTTTTTTTTAGCTTGATGTTAAGTAAATTGATGTCAGGTATTCAGTATTTACTTGGTACAAGGATGGATTCGATTGGTGCCAGTGGGCATACTTTACATAGTAACTGTTCATTGCTTAACAAAATCATTGATTGAGATAAATCCACACTTAATGTTGAGCTTTTCGTTTTCTGTGCAATGATTTGTAGCTTACTCATGTGCTGTCACTCCCTGTCCCTGTCATTTGAATTCCCCTCTTGGGAAGAAGACTAGGCCTGTAGCTGTCAAAGAAGATCTCCTGTGCAGGTCTTTTGATGTTTAATTAGTCATTATGTTACTGAACAGGAGGACAGACAGAGATTAATAGCTGAGAATCTTAGAAATTTACATTTGTAATAATCCCAATGGAGCTAAAGACATTAAGATTCGGAGGACATGTTCGGCTCAGCTTGTCTCAGTAGGACTGAGGTTATTAATATGCATAAATCACCAAGTCAGATGTTGGTTGTGAAGCCCTTGTGGGTTTTAAAGCCTTCATTAAGCCTTTCCCAACTTCAGTCTAGCATCAGGAAAGCTTTCACACAACTAGTTTGTTGATCCCTCCTTGCTCAAAAATGTATCCTTTGAGAATAAAGAGCTTTGATGTAGGAGGTTGGGGGAGGTTGGTAAAACAATCATTAATGGCTATAGTAACCTAATACTGTAGGAGTGTTTGTGCTGTTAATATACTTTTTCTTTGAAGCAATAGAAGTATTTGTGAATGAACTTACATTATAAATCCACCCACAGTTTAAAAACCTCTGGTGAGAAGGGAAAAGGCCTTTTCTCTGCATGTAGAACAAATGGGCAGTAAAGTTGTTAGATTGAGGGCCCTGTGCCTTGAAGGGTATAGTCTTTTGTTGTGTAAATGGATGTTGGGCTTTTATTGGGCAATAGTTAACACATGGGCACAGGTGCTGCCAGATGAGTCACAGCTCATCGGAGTTTGGACTGAATGGAGTATATCCTGCTTGACAAGTAGCAATCTAGAAGGGGCAGCATGGCCCTGACTTGCTTTTTTTTTTTTTTTTTTTTTTTTGGCTTTTTGAGACAGGGTTTCTTTGTGATGTTTTGGAGGCTGTCCTGGAACTCGCTCTGTAGACCAGGCTGGTCTGGATCTCACAGAGATCCACCTGCCTCTTCCTACCAAGTGCTGGGATTGAGGCCCTGGCTTTTTATTTCTTGTCAAGGGTAAAGTAGAGAAATCATCTTTTGGTTGTTTGCATTCCTTCTCTTCTGTGTCCCACCCCACCCCCTCTCTTCCATGTGATACATGAAAAGTCAAATTGAAATCCCTGAAACTCAATTCTAGATGGATCTGAGTTTTGACAAGCATAGGGAAGCTGTGCTCTGAACCTGCAGCCTGCCTACCTGGAAGGCTGAATTGCTACAGCAAGCATCCTAAAAGCTTTCACTTGCATAAGCACTTGGACCCACTAGAGGCTGAATAGCTGCTTGATAAACAAAATGAACAATGCCTCAAATCATTATTCCTGAAGACAGGAATTTCAGCAGCAGCTAAAAATAGCTGTATGATTTACATTTTAACAGTTGTATGCTGTGCACAGGGTAGGTAGGTAACAGAAATCATACTCGGGTAGACAGAACTGCTAAAACATAGAGCAGTATGATTTCTTATAATTTATTACTATAATCCTATGAAAATAATAAAAGTTAAATTACATGTTAATATTAGTAGAACCACACTGCTTTAAAAAAAGATTAGTGAAAAATCTGCCACACTTATATACAATAAGATAATGGTCCATGTTTCATAGTTACTTCATTTTTAAACAAATTAGCAAAACAGACAAAAGAGCCTGGAAAAAGACTTTGCAGACTCCTTTGTCCTTAAATTTTTAATTATAATAGCATTCACTACTTTGAGATAGTTCTATATTATTTTATGTTCAGGAAATGAACACTACTGCCTTTTGATGAACTTTTGATAATGATTAAGAAATTTTGTAAGCCAAACAGTATTATATTTTACTAACTCCTTTGATACACATCTTTAATCCCAAACTCAGAGTCAGAGACAGTCACATCTGTGAGTTGGAGGCCAGCTTGGTCTTCCTATGGAGTTCCAGGCCAACCATGGCTTTATAGTGAAACCCTGTCTCAAACATGACATGTATATATGTTTGTATATTGCAACGAACATAGTGGTGTGTATGCCTACAATCTCAGTACTTGGGGCACTGAAGTGGAAGGATTGCTGTATATTCCCAGACCAGCCTGGGCAAGACTCTGTTTAAATAAAACAGAATTAAGAAAGAAAATTCAATATTTTTTCTGTTTGACTGCTTATAATGAATATGCAATTTTTGGCATTGTGAATTGTAAAAGAAGTGGGTGCAAAATGAACATGGAGTATGCATATTTTATTGCATGATTATTTGAATAATGAGTATCATACTTCCGAAACTAAAATTTCAACCAAATGTTCAGATTTCAAATGGGCCAGCAGGTAAAAAGCACAAAAGTGTAACAAAACAAACAAATGTTTTGCCTAAATTTAGAAGTAAAGCATTCCTAGATTCTCTGATAGGTTCAGTTTTTGTAAGGGAGCATTCCTCCCTACCCCAGAGTAGGAGCAAAGGAACACTGTTGAGTACACATGGTCTAGTGGACGTCTGCTCTGAGTACAGATTTCCAGAGTCCTGACTTGTAGTGATAGGAGTCTGTTAGGACTGCAGAGTTCAAAGGCTGAGTGTCATACTCAAAGCATGGCAATGATTTCCTTTCCCTTTGAGGGTTCCTTAGCCTCCCTTCCCTCTTATCTGATTTTCCTCTATCAGATCATTGCTGAGATAAAAAGTAAAAGCGTCTTGGGACATTGAGATAGGAATTGGGAAAGCTTCCCCCCCAACCTTTAATTTACAAAAGGAAGTGCAGTCAGGTAGTGCTTCTACAGGACTTCTCAGTCTTCAAAGTGAGAAACTGTGTCAGCCATTTTATTAGATAAGCATGGTAATATAGTGGCTCACACCTTTTAGCCCAACATTAAGGAAACTAAGGCAGGAAGATAACTGTGCATGGACAACCAGCCTGCATTACATAGGGAGTACTGGGTCAGCCAAAGGTATTTGTAGAAAGATACACTCTTAAACAACAATAGCAAAAAGAATTAGTAATCCTAGTTAGAAATTGTTATTTTCTTTTTCCAGTGTTTGGGGTTCAAACCTAGAGCTCCGTTCTAATGTGTGGTAGACAAGTAACATTTCAGCCTACATTTTTTTTAACTAATGTGAATTTTGAGTTAACATTAAATCTGAATGTGTATGGACATCTCAAGATAATTGGAGAGATTCTAAAATGCCCCAAATCACACAGGCTTCTGGCCCCATGCATAGTGCTGGAGCATTGCTGTATAATATCTAAGATTAAGAACTACAAAGAGACAGAATATTAAGTCCTGAATACATATAAAGAGGAGAGATGGCAAGCAGCTGAGGTAGGTAGAAATTAGCTTGAGAAAGTTAAATACAAAATAGTTAGTTCTCTGGTCTAGTGAGATGACCTTCAGGGCTTAGAACTATAAAGAGCCACTTTCAGTTTATCTCTGAAAATAGCAAGAAAAGCAGCAACTGGCATCTCCCAAAGGACTCTCCATAGGGATTACCTGGAAGCCACGGCAACATTTTCATAGGCAATTTTCCAAGACCTCTAAGACTAGCAAAAAATAAAGCTAATGAGGAATAAACCATTTTTACAAGCCAGTATCAACTTCACAAATGAGGTCTGCAGCTCTTTGGATTGAACAGGACATTTGCTTATTAGTTCCTTGGACTCTCAAACAAAGGGGGCATATGGCAACTAGATGTGCAAATGTTGTTTCCTCCTGTTATAGAGGATATTTCTGATCGAATACTGTTCCAGTACAAAATTTCCAAAGTGGCCAGTTCATTCTCTAACTGTAGAGTTGGATGTATGAGGTCTAGATCTAACTTACAAATGCCAGGAAGAAAAGAGCAACCACTTTTTATGTTGATGGTGCCTACTGTTGAAACCGTGTCAGAATTATATCTGTGTGAATGATAGGATTTTGTTTGGTTTTTGGTTTTTAGAGACAGGGTTTTTCTATATAACCCTGGCTGTCCTAGAACTCCCTCTACAGACTGGGAATGGATTTTTGTCATGTGTCACTGGCCAATATGATCTTGTCACAAATTCCTGATTATACTTGGAAAGTTATTTGTTCCTGTGTATATCTTGTTTCTAGAAGTGTAATGTATACCATAGAGATTTGTGTGTGATCTTTCAACTATTTTAAAAACACGCAAGTTCTTATTGTTTCTGATTTCTCCCACTTGTATAGTCATGAAACATTTAAAAAATTATTCTCTGCCTGTGAAGAGAACTAACTTTTAATATTTTTTCTGTTGAATAATTGTCCTCCAATCATAGAGAATACTATCCAGGAAATTATTTCAGCCAAGTGGGATGGAAATAATATCTGTATAGCTGTTACATTCCTCATCTAGAAGGAAACACTTATTGATTACCTGCTGTAAACAGTACTTCTCAATTTCCTTCTTTGGTTGTTCAAATAGTGAAAAATATGCCAACTTGCTTTTTTATGTAAGTAAAAAACTTTTGTTCCCATTTGTCTTCTGAAATATGCTGTTAAATTATACACAAAATAAAGAGTATTTTACAGTAGAAAGGGTAATTCAGCCACCAGCATCAACTCTGTATTGATTCAGGATTGACATCATTAGAAATGTAAGGACCAGCTGGTTGGGGGTTGGCACATGCCCTTGTTCCTAGCACTCAGGAAGCAGAGGCAAGCAGATCTCTGTGAGTTTGAGGCCAGGCTGGTCTACAGAGTGAGTTCCAGGACAACCGGGATTACATAGTGAAGCCCTGTCTCAAAAAATAAAAAAAAAAAAGAAAGAAGTGTAAAGACTTTCTCATAAAACAGCATTAGAGTAGAAACCAGAGAACACGAAATAGATTTTTTTTTCCTGAAGAGAAAAACGTTGTAATTTCATTGGATACAAGTGTAACATCTGGTCCTCCTATATCATATTTCTCATAGTAAAACACCCTCAAGAATTTTACCATCTGTCAGCACCTGTTTTACTGTCATCTTTGTCAAAGTCCCCTTTCTCTTTCAGACTACTACAACATCTCCGCAGCTAGTCTTGAAGTTTTCCTTTAGCAGTTTCTTTCATGAAGGGAGAATGCTTAACAGTTTAGGTCAGATCATATCATTCCTCCACTTTAAATCTTGCAGTGACTTTACTTACCAGTATTAAGCCAGAATCCTTACAGTGGCTTACCAGACCCTCATGACCCATCTGTTTCTTCCCTCTCAGATCCTCTGCTGCCATCCCCCTCCCCTCAGTCCAGCCTCAGATCCTTCTGTTTTTTTACTGTTCTTTCTGCTAGACCCCACTCCTTTGTACCTGCATGGCTAGTTTTCTCTCTGATCAGTGGGGATCTGTATTGGCTACCTTGTGTAAAATGGCAGTATAACACCTAATCACCCCTTCCCTACTGTAATTTTCTTTGTAGCTTATCCAGTTTATTCTTTACCTTGGTTACTTTATAAAGTAGGGTTATGGTTCATGCTGGGTTTGGAGTTTTTTATTTGTTTGTTTCTGTCTCCAGGTCCTAATCGATAATAAATAATTAATAAATCCAGGTGGCTAGCAGTATGGCTATTGCTGCCTTTGCCTCCTTTACCTTGCTTAATTGATATGAAGGTGGTCTGAACTACAAAAGCTAATCTGAATTGTCTTCAGAGAAGGAAAACTGTAACCATATTTTAGTCTTTACATTATAGAACATATGCTTAAAGCTTATAAATACTTGAAGATGGGGATGGGAAGAGCTCCAGTTTTTCATTAGAAAAGTAAAAGTCTTTTGATTGACAAAGTTTACCAATGTTATTTCCATTCTTGTGAGCATAGACTCTCAGTTTAGATACATGAAAACTAGGAGGCATGCATTTCATTTTCATCATGGAGTCCTAGTGTTAGAAAATGAGTGTTTTGATCGTGTGGATCTTTATCCAAGTTTAGTAATAGTAACCCAGAATTGAATTTTTCATGGTTAGGGAATCAGATGGCCTCCTGGTCACACTCTAAAGTTAGTGTGATGTTGTGGGCCTGGTTTTTATCCTGTGAGTTCTTGGGCTCTCTTCTCATTGCAGCTATTTTTGTTTATAAGCCATTTATTTCATAGTCCCCTTTAATGCTCTACTAAATTTTCCAGCCAGAACATACAAAGAAGCATGTTATAGACCCTGGATTTTTGTTAAAGGGTAGTATAAGAGCCACAGCTCACTCCTTTGAGGTGTTCTCCTGCCAGCTCAGTTACTCATTGCTCTCTGCATAAAGGAGTTTGTAGTTATTTCAAAGGTTTGTCCACAAATCTTACATTTTCCAGAGGGGCCAAATTAATCGAAGTGTCTGACCTGTGTATAGATGCACATTGTTAACATGTCAAAATTGTTATTGAGTAAATAATGCCTAAGTTGGGTAAGAGTTTTTAACTATTGATAACCTGCCAGCGTTTGTTGTTGTTGCCATTGTTAAAGATACTCCATAGTTTTTAAGATAGATGATTGCTTTAAATGAGCACATTACCAGGCAATAGCCACAAATACTTCACTTGTCAGCACACGTTAAGGGTTCAAAGCTTCTGGATGCTTATCTTAAAGCTCAGGAGTTGTAATGAGGTTTTTGGGATCCTTTCCTGTATCTAATTTTCATTTCATGTAAAGCTTTAGGCTTTTCAGTAGGTGTGATTGTGAAAATAAGATCTAAGGTTGCCATGGACACTGGACATCAACTGCAACAACTCTGGGCTTCAGAAAGAGCATATGACAAGTTCTAAAATATTTCAGAATACTTAACTGGGAGCTCACTAGAAGGAAATAAGGCACACTAACAATGAAAATTGTTCCATATCTTCAGCATAGCAGCACCTCACTGCTTTTAATTTCTTTCCTTTGATAGTTGAGTCAACAAGTATAAGATGTGTCTGGCTTCATGAATATGTGTATTGGCCTGCATAGGGTCCATGATGATCTTATCTGTGTTCTTCCTGTTTTAGTGTATGTGCTACTACAGCAAGCACTGCATTCCTCTTCTAATCAGAAGCCTTAATAGCAATTATATAGCTTTAGTTTTTTTTTTTAAACGGAGAAAAATACTCAGTGTGACTAAATAGAAAATAACTTAAATCAAAAACTTTGAAAGTAACAATTCAGAGTTTGGGGATGCAGTAGATAATAAAACATGCAAGTAGTAGGTTGGTTGGGTTGATTTTGTTTGTTTTTGAAACAGGGTCTCACCATGTAGCCCAAGCTGACCTAAAATCATGGTAATCTTCCTGTCTCTGCCTCTTGAGTACTGATATTACAGATATGAGCTTATGAAAGGCTTTATTAGTAATAAAAGTGCTAGAAATCTTCAGCATAATTTGATGGGTGCCTATATTTGGAAGAAACAATTAAATGGAATGATCTATAATCTCATTTTCTTAAAAGGCAGAGCTGAAACCTGAGCCCTGGCTCCTCATCCAGTGCTCTTTTGCATCACATGTTAATTCTCTGAGATGTGAGCAACCTATTTTGATCTGTGGTAGGGAGAATGTAATGCTTTTGTGCATATGTATCTGATAGAAAGTCTAGACCAAGTAGCTTAACCCATTTCTCTCAACTATGAAGGGTACAGTTGTCATTGTTATAGTGATATACCACTTATCCTGGTAACTCGCTATAAATATTAGATAATGTTTGTAATACTTTTAAAATAGATTTACTTGTGGGTATTTTGTCTGCATGTATGTCTGTGTAATATGTGTGGAGGTCAGAAGAGGGTGTCAGATCCCCAGGAACTAGAGTTACAGAGACCTCTGAGCTGTCATGTAGGTTCTGGGAATCAAACCTGGGATCTCTGGAAGAGCAGCAATTACTTTTTATATATTTATATTTACATATACATACATATATAATCTTATTTAAATTAGGAACAATCTTATTTTACATATCAATTCCCATTCCCTCTCCCTCTCATCTTCCTATGACCCCTCCAACAACCCCTCTCCCATCTACTCCCCAGGGAGGGTGAGGCCTTCCATGAGGGATCATCAAAATCTGTCAAGTCATTTGTGGCCAGGCCTGGGCCCTCCCCTGTGTATCTAGGCTAAGAAATGGACTTGCAAAACCTGTACATGCAACAGGGATACAGCCCAATACATTGCCCAGTGGAGCAGCAAGTATTCTTAACCACTGAGCCATCTCTGCAGCCCCTTGATTTGTTTCCCCACATTGAAAAGGCAGCATTGACATGTTCTTCATCCCCTTCCCTGTTTATTACTCCTTTCTCGGATATGTATTCAAAATGAAGAATTACTGGCTTTTGTTAAGAGTTGTCAGCACAATTTAGAAGTAAGAAATAAGGCATTTTTAGGATTTTTAGGATTTCTTTTGGTAAGTATGGCAAAGTAAAGCCTTGCTTTACTCCTTGAGTATTGTATGAGGCACTTATAATTTAAAGTCTTAGTGTCAATTTTTCAGAGATAGTCTTTAAAATTACTGCCACTAAGAAAGAGTTTTTATTGAAACAAAAATAGATTATGAACCAGAATTAATGTATATACATTTGGAGCTTTGGATTTCTATTCATGGATGGTTCTAGGCAAAGAGATGTGGAAATGACGGTATCTCAATGTACTCCACTTCTGTTAAACTTTCACCAGTCTAGAAGAAAGTGTATGCCTAGAAAAGAAATCAGAAGTGGTGTTACATAAAGAAAAAACTCTAAGGCCTTGTCTACATTCACCTTTATAGATGATTTCATAAAAAGGTTTGTTTACAGTTTTTGTTAGATTGCTTAACAAGTTCAAATTCTGTGCCAGTCTTGAACTCTTTAGAAGCGCTGGTGTATTTGGGGAAGTTTAGGTCTGTGGGTCCTTGTCATTTTGTCGTTTGGTTTTATGTGTGTGCACATGCAGTAGTAGGCAATCCTATGATTATAGAGATATCTGCAGGAAAATCATCAAGTTGCAACACAGTTAATAACTCCATTACTAAGTTATTCTAAGTGATAAATGAAAAGTGACAAACTCCAGTTCATGTGGTGAAAGAAATGGACAGCCAAGAGATGCGGGAACTGGTAGTACTGGGGGAGGACAGCAAAACACACACACACACACCCATTTAACGTTTTAAAGAAAACTGCTCTGTCGTGGTAGTGTGTGATCAAAAAGAAGTATACCCTTTTCTTGGGTGCCTACAGAATTTAGTAGTGGCAGGTCTGTCTCACTAGAGAAGCCAGCGGAGGAGTGCTGCCATGAGTGACTTGACAGTTCTGTTGGTGTCTTCACAGAGGGCACTGTTTGTTTACCTGCTTGTTTCTCCAGGAGATTGGGCTGCTTTTAGCACTTCCTCAGTATAGCCTTGAGATTGACTGGTTGATTTTGGTTTTTCAGGACAGGATTTCTCTGTTTTGTAACTCAGTTTGTTGATGAGGTTGGCCTCACAGAGACCCACCTGCCTCTCCCTCCATGAGTGCTGGCTAGGGTTAAAGGCCACCAAGCCTAGCTAGCTAGGCTTGGGATTTTCAAAAGAGGAATTAAACGAGTATTTTTACCCCTACCCAGAAAAATGCAGGTCATGTGTAGTTGGTTTCTATTAGCTATACAGATGAATATTTTCTATTTTGTTAATCATGAAGCAATTCTAGACCTCAAATTAGATTTTGAGGTATTTGTAAAGAAACAATAAGAAATTTGCTATCCCACGATAAATGAATTGTATCCTGTGTCTTTGCTCAGTGTTGAGTAATGGTTTTCAGGGGTGTCATTTTGTTTTGCATATGATACCAGAGGTCAAACCAGGACTATGGGCAGACTGAGCACACACTCTCACTGAGCCATATGATGTGTACTAGTGTGTAGCATAATCTATAGATTTTGGTTAAAATGGAGCTCTTCACAATTAAGACTTAGATGGAAATTTTTTTTCATGGTCAAAAATTAGGTCGTTGATTTTTTTTTTTTTTTCAGAGAGTGGTTGCAGGATCACTGATTAGGCCAGTAGCTGTTCAACAGACCTCAAAGGTGGGGTTAAGGGATGAATGATTCTTGTTTTCTTTGTTGTAAACATTTGGGAATATAGAGGTATTGGGACTGGGGGACAGCCTCTTCAGCACTCAGAAATTACCTTTTTTGTTTTTTGTTAATGAAAGTAGCACATACTACAAAAATTGGTCAAATATGAAATCTGGAATTTGGGTGTCTTATTTGGTATCTGACTTAGCAGTATTGCCCCAAGTTCTGCAAGTTTAGGAGACTGGGTCTCATGAATTATTTCTTTTCAGGCTAAATTGGGAGGGGAAAGTGTCTTTCATTTCTATTTACATTTGCAAATCCCATTCCTCCCTTGTTTTTGAGACAAGGTCAGGCTGACCTCAAACTCACAGCAATCCTATGGTCTCAGCCTCCTGAATACTGACTGGGATTATTGGTATATGCCATCACACTTAATGTTTGTTTGTTTGTTTGTTTGTTTTTAGAAACAGGGTTTCTCTGTGGCTTTAGAGGCTGTCCTGGAACTAGCTATTGTAAACCAGGTTGGTCTCGAACTCACAGAGATCCGCCAGCCTCTGCCTCCTGAGTGCTGGGATTAAAGGCTTAATTTTATGTGAACTTTTAGATTTGGCTTTATTACTCTTAAAGTCTACCTTCCAGAAACTAATTTTCTTAGACATAATGTCAACTTTTCATGAGGAATTATTTGTGTCGTGTTTTGGTTTACTTTCCTAGCCAGGTTTTCTGGTTTTTGGGGGATAGTGGAATGTACAGTAAGATTAACTGTTAACTGTCTTAGATTAATTCAATATAAGTGATTCTTTTAAATTTCTTCAGGAAGCTGTGTAGAATTTTGTGTCGCTTGAAACATTGCTTAAGGATAGTTTAACAAGCATATTAAAACAAGATATGACCCTTGCCTTGATCTAAATATCAGTAATAAAGAGAAATAAATAAAAAACTAGAAAATGCAAAACAGATCATTGCAATTAGTTTTGTCTGTCTTTACAAGGATGATCTATTTTCAATCAACAGAAAATGAAAAAGAACAAAGACACTTTTGTAGAGCAGCCAGGAGTTTCAAAGTTTCTGGCCTGATTGACCTAATTGAAAATATGTTTTTCAATAATCTTCTGAAAAGAGGTAAAGAAAGCATTTACTTAGCTAGTTTAGGTTTCTGCCTCATGATTATTATAATAGCAATTAAAATTTTTTGAAAAAATGGTGAAAATCGATAAACCTTAAGCCAGGAATCCTGCGTTTGCTAATCAAAGCTGTGTGGCTCCAAGTCAGTTCCTTCAGGGTCTCTGGCATTTTATTCATCACATTGCCTGCATGCACAGTGATTCTCATCTTGTGATAACATATGTGTTATTTTAGCTTGTTATATTAAATGATGTGAATACTAAGTCTGATCAGACATAAGGTTTTCTGCAGCATTGTGGGTGAAACCAGTCAGGATGAAGAATGTCTGATATAGCCTCCAGCGAAGGCTATAGGCCTGCCTGAAGTCAGGTTTGAAAATCCGCCTGCCTCCAGCTGACTCGTTTTGTCAGACTGAGTCACAAGATTAACCCTTGACATGTTCCTTTAAAAAAAAAAAAGGCAAAGATTAAACAACTGCTTTGACTCAGGCAGCACTTGATCAGCTCGTTGCGTTCCCTGTAAAATGAGTAGCCCAGGCAAAGGAGCTGCAGCTGTTTCATAGATTGGAGATTTTGTTGGTGGGCTTTGTTATAGAAGGTAATTGATAATTGTGATAAAATAGCTATTCATATTAACCAGTTGCAATTTTTCATGGGTAAGGTACACTTCCAGAAGATGATGCTTGAGAATAGCAAACTTAGAAGCCCTGGCTGAGGCAGACAGGTAGAATTTGAGGAAAAACTTATACAAAGTCTAATTTTCTCAGTGATTTAATGGTTTTCAGGAAGAACTATTAACACTGTTATGTCGACATGTCCAGGTGTAATTTGTTGAGTTGCTGAACATCCTCTCAATTTAAATAGTGTGCATATATTGTGGCTGGTGCACTCTGGGAGAGGTGGTCTACCTGGGGTGGGTGAGAGACTATATCATTATAAAAAGTGTTTATTTTCTGTATATGGGTGTTTTGCCTGCATGTATATCTGTACACCACATGTGTGTCTGGTATCCCCGGAGGACAAAAGAGAGTGTTGGGTCCCCTAGGACTGGAGCTACAGACGGTTGTGAACCACCTTATGAGTTCTGGGAATGGAAACTAGTCCTGAAAGAGCAGCCTGTGCTCAGACCTGCTACGCATGCTCCTTCCTGCTACATTTCAGCTGGATGGTAAATCTTAACTAGTTGTTGATTATATAGCTTCCCCTCCAAAAAAAAATAGTTTGTTTGGTTTTACTTTGAATTTTTGTTGTTGTTGATCCAATTATTTGTTCCCCTCAGATTATTGCCTCTAAAATAAAAACTGGAAAGGAAATTCTAATTGTTTCATTGTGTTATAATAGCCATGGTTACTTATAGGATTACATTATACCACGTGTTTTACCAGCTAACAATTACTTTCTCCCATTTAGCTTAACCCCTGCAGTTTTCTCCTTTCTTACCCATTGTAAAAGTTATCCCAGGTAAAAAGGAAAATACTGAATGTTGTCAGTGCATTAATGTTTCCCTCTTCTTGTTCCCCCATGTTTGCTATTGAAAGGTGAGATTTAGGGGGTTTTAGTAATTAATAAAAAAGGGAAATATTGTCTTAGATGATTGATCTTTTTTTTTTCAGTTACTCTGTCAAAAGAGAACAACTTGTCTATGAAAGACTAAAATTTACTTAAAAGGTTTTGAGATGTGGCATTGTTAACTGTAAATCAAAGCTTTTCATGCAGTTCTCCAAGGGCTGAAGCAGGCCTTTGTGGTCTCTCAGGAGAGAGGAAGTTGCCTGTGCTCCCTCTGCAGACTGGCATTTAATAGCTGCTGCAGTGATGCTCTTTTGCAGCTGCTGCTGCTAGGCTTTTCTCTATCTGGGGAGAGTGGGAAGCACGCATTGTTGGCCAGTGCTGTAAGCTTTTGAATCCTGTGTTAGTCGGCCGTATTGCCTTGTGCTGTTTTATTACTGCGACTCAATCATTGTGTTTTCTAAGAAAGGTGTTTGTTTGGGGTTTTTGTCTGTTAGATTGGTTTGGTTTTTGGTTTTCTGTCTCATGAAAAGTGTCTTTTTAAAAAGTGATGTATCCCTTTGCACAGTGTGGTTGTTATCTTAGAAGCACAGAGGGAAGAAATAATACAAAGAGGGTTAACCGGGTAAATGAGGAAAATAAAGTTTGTTATTTTATTTTCCTGGGTTAGAGTCTCCACAAAATGATAAACTGTAAGACTTTTTAAATTTTAAATGTGTCTGTTTTAGAGGCAAAGTTTCAAATCTTTGGGTTTCGTAGTATTATGTTCTAGAAAAATCTAAGACATTCGTTATTTTTCCTAAGAAATGTGGCTTTTAACACAAGTATATAACTATTCTGTAGGAATAAGAAGAAACATCTAATAAACCATATAGTTTACAACCTAGAATGCATGTTTTATCTCTACAATCACCAGTCTTTTATTCTTTACGTTAAAACAAATTCTTTTTCCTAATCCATCACCAAATTGTTACTGCATACTAGATGTTTCAGAGAGCTGCATTCTTTTGTAAACTTTTCATTAGTATTGTAAATGAGAAATCCAAAGGACTTTATGAATAAAAGTCTGTATTATTAAACTTTTTTTAAGAATATCATTTTGAGCACAGGTAATTTATTTTTAAGATAATTTCCAATTCTTAAAAAGTTTTTTCCCCCAGTGTAACAAAGAACAAAACAAACAGCAACAAAAAATCTCTAAAACACAGTATGTTCTAGCCAGTAAAGTGATTCTTAAACAATGGTCCACTTTCTCCAGGAAGTGATTTTGTACAAGGCTTAACTGCTGCATCTTCCTAGTCCCACATGATTCAGTGTTTCCAGTTCCTGATTGCTTGATCATATTTATCAGAGTTGAAAGCAACTTTAGACCATACCAGATGGTAATGTTGCTGGAGGTGTAGCAAGCAAGGCTTTCTTTCACAAGTGCTCTAATTTAATTCAAACTAAAAACAGATTAGTAGAAGATTGCACTCTCCTCCCCCCCCCCCGTGTGTGTGTGTGTGTGTGTGTGTGTGTGTGTGTGTGTGTGTGTGTGTGTGTGTGTGTGTGTGTAAGTAAATGTGTTATTCTTGGTGCATTTACCTTTAGGATACAATATCTTTTATTTAGAATGTGTGACTTGGATATTTATTTTACCACCCCAAATGTTTGTCAGTTTGGTATCCTCCACCAATTCAAGGACTTGGTGGAAATTGAAAGAGGTTGATTGCAGCATAAACCCTCCCTCTATGCTCTGTGAGTTGGTTCAGTCCTATTTTGCATAAGTTCCTTTTGAGTAGTTCCATGTGTGAATGCATAGTACTAAGGACTTGTACTGCTTGTGTGGATATATGTCTTGGAGAGGAGCTGTGTAGTCAGCTGCAAATAGCATTTTCAAAATCAACATGTATTGTGCTTATCCTGTCCCTGGAATGGGCAGCAATTCTTTGATGTATTATTACAATGGAAAAACGGTAAGCCTTTTTCTTTCTTCATACAGTGCCCTACTCATTTGCTTAATAGAAAGTGGTGCAGTTTCATTGCATTTTAGTAAAACCTGTGGGTTTGTTTTTATTCTTTCACTACAAATTAGAATGTATACTTATTTGTGTCAGTAAAGTCGTGTCTTCAACAGTTACTTGAATAGTGACTCCAACAGCTCAGTAGTTGTTGGTTTTTATTTTTAAATTAAGTATAGGAAACAAACTTGATTTTGAGTTCTTTTTAATTATATTAATCTCTCTCAGCCTAAGTTTAAAAGTACATTTATTTTTTTTACATTTTCATGTATTATAAACATAATTTATACATACGGATATAAACATTGAGTATTGTGTGATGCTTTGTAAATGGATGGGAAGGATGAAAGTCATCTTGGGTATTCATAAAAGGAACAAGTATGAGGCTCTGGGAGTGATTAGGGAAGCAGTCAGCTAGCGAAGGCCATGTTTCCTGTTTGGAGTTTCAGGTCCAAAGCCTGACTTTCCTGGGATACCATCTGCTTCTAATCATACTAGAATTTTGACCCTGTGCAGATTCATAACATAAATCACTATTTTAAAAAATGCATTTCTACATTTCCAAATAACATATTCCTGGTCAATTTATTACCCATTTTTCAGTATTTTAAAGTAGTTTTCTGTGTTGCCAAGCAAGACTTTTCTGTTAACTACTTAGTATATTTCTGAAACTGGGTCTTTACAAGCCATAGGAATTTTGTGTGTTGTAAAAACTATCCTAAGAGATTGGGAATTACCGTTGTGAAATATTTGATATGCATACAAAGCATTCCTTAATGCCCACTTAGTACTCACCCGAAGCTGAGTAGACACTTTCTCAGCATTGTTTTAATTCTCACATTTTATGAAAAATTCATTTGTTGTAGCTTCAGTGATTTTGGAGAAAGGCATTTTAAATGTATTTTAAGTTTTGAGAAACTGATTACGTTTCCCTAAAATAGTATACAGTTGAATATGTTCACGCTTTTCCTTTTGCCAATTGAAAGTGTTTGAAAGTAGCATGTGCTGTTGAAAGGCCCCTAAGAATGGGTAGAAGGGCTTTTTTATCTTTCGGCTGCTTTGGTGCCTTTTGGATCTATCCAATGGATTAATTGTGAGTTTTTGAGTAAGCGTTCTTTAGTAAATGACAGTCAGGACAAAAAAAATATTTAAGCTCATTGAAAGTATGTGTTCAAGCTTCCTGTATTCAAGATCTTTGGAGAATGTGAGAGGTGATCTAAGTGAGTATGCAAAATTACTTTCTCTCTAGTAATTTCTTTGCCAGGTGCCTTTCAGATATAAAAATATTTTTCTTTTTTTGTGTAATTCCAAGTAAAACAGTCTGTTGTTTAAAGGTGACATGCTGCTACGTGAGCATTCACACATATAAGTTCAGTAAAGTTCACGTCCCAGAGCCCTGGAGCAGGAGAGTGCAGCTCAGACACTATAGCACAGCCTTCCTCTTTGTTCTGCACTGAGAGGGGTAGTGGGACACTTTTGATAATTTTGAGCGTGTCCAGGGTTATGATACATGGTATCATATATGGTATAATTGGTATGATGTAGCTTGAAAATTGATAGCATGATTTACATGTCCTTGAAAAATACATAAAGCAGTCATGTGTTGTCTCAGTCCTGTGTCATGAGAGTCTATACTTCTTACTGTTTTACACATTGTTCTTTAAACATTTCAGCTTCCATCAGTAAGAATAATATGAAGTATGAAATTGTGCTATCTAAAGAGTATGTGCATAGGTTGTCTTCATCATCACTTGAAAGTGTCAGCCTACCAAACTTTCATGTAAAAAGTAAAAACTATATTAATGTTTTGACTCTAAAATTAAATGTTCTTCAGGAATTCTGGTGGAGAATGGGTTAAGTTTGAGGTTATTCTTTAATTCCATTTTACTGACTAAGATGATTTAGAGAACATTAATATTTTAAATGCTATTAAGTTCCCATTGATTTTTGTTAACACGGCATGGCAGGTGCTCTGAGAGAGTGTGTAGTTCTGCTCTAAAACAATGCCTTTTCTTTTCCAGCATTTGTTTAAAGTTTTCAGTTTTGTTCCATGTACCTTAAAGGTTTAAGATCATTTTATAAAACCAGTCAAATGCTAGGAAAAGTGAGATTAACTAGAGAGGGAGAGCCTTGAGTGATTAGTATTATATTGTTGGGAACGTAGCAGACTTAACTCTTGTTTTTCCACTAGTTAAAAACAGATGTCCTATGTAACTTGTTTGACTCTACTATGCAGTACACTGTAAAGCATTAATCTTTGTGATAAGTTGGGGAAATAGAACTTCTTTTGAACATTATGCCTTTTTTAGGATTTTAAAAAATATCAAGAATAGTACATTTCCGAGGCTTCATTTTAAGAATTTAGCCTATATTGAGTCCTCTCACTGACACAAGTGATGTTCTTCAAGGAAAAACGTAGAAAGTCTTGCAGGAACATTAAGACTGGCATTTCCACCTGTCTGTAATCTGAGTGGCCTCTTTTATTTATTATTATTTTGTTGTTGTTGTTGTTGTTGCTGTTATTTAGTTGATTGGTTCAAGATTCCTGGAACCTCAAACTTTCTAGGTATTTTTACCTCAAACTTTCTAGGTATTTTTACCAAGGAGAGCGGACAAAAGTTAAGTTTTAAACCAAAGCTGGAATCACATTTTGAATGATGAACTTCTTTGGATGCAAAAGCCAGCACTACTGCAAAAGCCACTCCAGGCCATGAACCATGTGGAAAACTTTATGTCTGACTCTGTGTGTGTGTGGTTGGCTATAGAACCCAGGCCTCACACATAGGTGGCAAACACTGTGCCACTGACATATCTTCAGCCAAGTCAAGCAGTACTTTTCATTTTTTGAATAAGACACCTGTTAATTGTTAATAATCTGGTTCCCTCTTCTCATATAATTCGTTACATTAAAAGTTAGTTTAGCCTTTTTGTGCCCACATAATTTTTTCTTTGTAAGAATTTGAATAGCAGTGAACTCAAATTACATTGTGAATTGTTACAAGACTTACTTTTGAAATGAATATTTTTAATGATAATTATTAAAAGGACATACACACACACACACACTCAAAAATGTGAAAGTACATAGAATTGAAGTTTTGTTCTTTTTTTGAGGGGGGTTGTATTAGTTACTGTGGAAGAAGAACGTACAGTGAATTCAAATGTGTAGACCATCTGTGGGCCCAGCATATTAAGTGTAGTAGTACTATGATAGGAAGCATGAAGTCTGAACAAGACATTGAATGATAAAACATTTGCATAAATCTGTGGAGGCTGAGACTATAATATATGAACTCAAGGAAGTTGTCTTTTTTTTTTTCATGTAGATGACTGAAAGGTGATGCACACTGTTCAGTATTTTGTCCTAGAAAGTAAGGCCCAAGCTGCTCCTCAAAAGTACCATTTTCTGAAGAAAAATTGCATTATTTGAAAAACAGCTGCATTAATAAGAGGAATGAAATATATTCAATGATGTTAATTTTCAAGATATGCCTTGTTTAATTTGGGGGAAACTTCTGCACATTTAAAAATAGTAATATTAAAATGCTTGTTCTGCAACGAACCAGCAGTTGATCTCAAGATGCTCTGCACAGAAAACTGTAAAAACCAGTTGTCCTGGAGAGGAAAGTTTTTACAGTCTTAACATGTTCCTGAAATTTGATGAAAAGAGAGGGGAAGCCTACAGAATTAGGCCTATGTCTCTCCCTTGCAGAGGCCCATTGTGCCTTCCCAGCTGGTTTGAAGAGGAGGGCCTCAGGTGGAACTGACTTGTGTCCCTGCACTTAGTTCACTCTGCCTGGGAGTGCCTGTGGGCTCAGCGCCTATTCATCTTTGTTGGAGTTCTCTAAATCGGAGCTGCTAAAGCAAGAAATTACCATAACAACTCTAGTGACAGATTGGAGTTTATGGCAAAATTTGCCATTTTAATGTTACCCTAAAATACTGAAACCATTAAAATATTTGTCAAATCCACTTAAACTGCCACTTATAAATTGAGCTGAACATTTTTATATAACTTTCTTTGAGGTTGTGTTTAACTTTGATTAGAGAGGAAACAAGCAAAGTAGAAAGACCTGAATTTCAGTCTCTACAAATCAACTAAATGCTTGTTTGCTTGTTTGTTTGTATCCTAGTATACACATAGATCTATATGTTTACAAATACTGGACACAAAGTAGTTAGACAAATATATAAGAAATTATTTTGAGAAACGTAATAAGTCCTCTACCATCTGGCACTTGCTAGAACATAATTTAATACCAAATTTTATTTATTCCTTAACAACCTCCTTTTAAAAGTTCAACAGAAATTAAAATTACTCTGTTGTGTGCTATTGTGTATTAACTTAATATAAATAATCAGCAATAACTTAATTGAAAAGCAAATTTGTCTAAGAATTATCTCACTTTTGTCCTTAGTCCTGAAGTGCTGGCTTGTAAATGTGTATGTTTTAACTTTATACACCCAGGGGCTTAATTCTGGTTTTTTGTTTGTTTGTTTGTTTGTTGTTGTTGTTGTTGTTTTGTCTTTTGAATACAAGGTTTCTGTTAGTTTGGGATTTCCCTTTTCCTATTGATCTGGACTTTCTTTTTTCTCTTTTAGGTTTAAAGTGTTCAGCTAGATTTTGTAAAATTTGTATTAGTTTACTGCATAGTATCATTGCATATGCAATGAGATAATTCAGATGGTTATTTCTGAATATAACATGTTTTTATTTTAAAACTGTGATAAGATAAATTAGCTAAGTAATTTTTATTTGATATTACTGAAAATTGTCATGAATTGTACTGAAGAATATTTCTGTTACTAGCCTAGATTATTCACATATTAGAGGCCCATGTTAGCACATATATAAATTTTTAATGATAATGAGAATATTGATTGAAACTTCAAGAGAACTGTTATTAAAACCATCTTGACAAAGGAACTAATAAAAGTCTACACATAGAATATTCAGAAAAATGTATATACGTTGCCTTCTCTGCATGCTGCAAGTGTTAATCCAACCCAGGCCTCAGGGATGCCAGGCAAGTGCTCTACCAATTAGCTACACACCCAGCCATCCATGTTTCTTTATTCCTAATTAGATGACAGTTTTCAAAATGTTTTTGAGAATTTGGGTTGCTTTTTCATAGGCATTGGATTATATAAGATCTCAAAATGCTTCTTTCAAAATATTTTATGTAGTCTACACTTCTGGGTAAAGGACTGTTTACCCATGTGTGATAGTTAAATTACCATCTACATCTCAGGTGGCCACTGAACAATGGCTGCAGTATTGCATGATACATAATAAGATAACATTTCCTTACCATCTGAGGGTCTTCTCATGTTCTGGGGAAGGACCCCTTACTTAATACACACATCCGAAAGAATTCTCACCCCTCCTTATCATTTGAGCTATTAAAAATACCAGCCATCAGACTATGGGTCTATTTTTCTTTTTAGCTAAAGCTCCTGGTTTATTTGCTTTGCATCTTTTCTCAGTAGTTACCAGACTCATTATGCATGTTGTGCAGGGCTGTTTCCAGTATTAATTACAAAAAGGTGCGTTTGAAAAGAGAAGCAGTGCACACTGCCAACGCCTAGAACTCCAGAGTTCTCTGCCCCAAATTCGGGGTCATTCATATGCCTTAACTGAATTATCCGAGGTGGGGAGGGTTCTGTCATTGCCAGCTTGGCTCCAGTGGTTACGTGAACTGAAACATTCTGAGTGTAACAGCTTGGTCACTGTTGTAGATACCCTTGAAGTGTGCTCTGCTGTGTGCTTTTTTAAAGTTACCCTTGGTGTGTGGGATGAGAACATTCAAAACATTAGTAAGAATTTGTTCTCTTCAACCAGACTTAATGATAATAGAAAAGAAGTGTGGGTTTTGTTTCAGTTGTGCTCTGAGTTAGGACTATCTGTTCAGCAGATACTGAAAATGTGCCTTAATGCCTTAATAGCAAAGTAGCACCTCTGCAATAGCTGGCTTTCTGAAACCAAAGCTGGAATTCTAAGCAAATTCCTGTCTAGAAATTAAATAGAACATCTTAAAATACTTCGGTGTCCCTTTCTCTAGCGTCTTTAAAATAGTTTGACTCCTGGTAGATGTTAATCATCTTAAAGCATAAGTGCTTCTGTTTCTCAATTTTAAGATTGTCTGTTGTGCTACATAATCATTCTTGGGATTTTAACTAGAATAAAAAAAACTGGCATCTGTGTACAGGTGATCAGATGACATAAGCAGTCTGGTTTTAATTTGTGGCCAGTACTGATTATAACAAGAAAAGACTTGCTCTTTTTGTGAAACTGACTGGCTGTTTCCCCACATCTGGAGCTAATAAACTCCCCGACCACATCACTTGTGCTTTGATCTGAACTCGAGACTGGCACAACTGCTGGTCTGTAGCTCTGCATCTGTGTTTTGCAGGCCATGACTAAGATACCAAAAGCCAAGTTAGACAGTGCTCTGAGAGCAGCAGACTGCAAAGTGTTTCTATTAGGATGCACTTGAACTTGTACTAGTGGGTGAACAATGAAGTTGTTTAGAGTTTTGTTTATCATCTTTATTTGTAAGGTCTGTCTTTTTTATGGTGTTTGGGGGGAGTTGTCTTGTTTTTGTTTGTTTCTTTCTTTGGGGGATTTTTCAAGACAGGGTTTCTCTGTATAGCACTGGCTATCTTGGAACTTGTTCTGTAGATGAGACTGGCCTGGAATTCAGTGTTGGGATTAAAGGCATGCATCACCATATCCTGTTTCATCTTGTAAAAGTCCTTTTTATTCCCAAAATCTGTGTGCTGAGATTATCTCTGAAAACAAACTTGGCCTTTAATGTGAAACTTCATTTTCATGTTCAGTTTCAGAGCCTTCAAGTGCAAATAAGTGTGTTTTCTCTCATTTATTCTGTTTACCTTAGTTTCCTCACTTTGTGTGATAGACATCATTTTTTATTTAGCAGCAATTTGTGAATCACAGTAGATACATCTCTTTAGTTTTGTCATGAAAGACAAACTTAGTCGGGCAATGGTGGCGCACGCCTTTAATCCCAGCATTTGGGTGGCAGAGGCAGGCAGACCTTTGTGAGTTCCAGACCAGCCTGGTCTACAAGAGCTAGTTCCAGGGTCCAACACCACAGAGAAACCCTGTCTCAAAAAAAAAAAAAAAAGACAAACTTAAAAGGTTTTGAATCATAAGTACATCATATCTGACATACAAGGAGCCAAAGATACAAAAGACAAATGACAAATATAAATCAGCAAATGATTTTGAAATTTAAGATGAAAAAGTATGTAGGTCTTTTTGTTGCATGAAATGAAACCTCAAAACTGAAACTTTTTAATAATTTTCAAGTGTGAGTTTTCACCTATTTTGGGCTATAACTTGAATAGATTGGATAAATTAGAGACCTATTTCTGATAAAGTATATGTGTAGTAAGAATAGGTTTGTAATGAAAAGCATATGCTCTGATAGTGTCTTCTACATTTGATTCTGATTTGTATTTCTCAGCAAAAGCTAGAAGCTTCCTCTGCTTTCAGTTCTTTATGGTGACCCCTTGTGTTGGGATTTCTGTATAGAGAAGGGCAAAGGACAGTCAGTTTTGCTAAAATTAGAAACTGAAGCTTTGTTGATTTTGTTTGCCTGCTTGTCTGTTTAGTTATTTAACATAGGACCTCACTCTGTAGTATAAACTACCCTGGAACTTGCTATGTAGCTGAGGCTAGCCTTGAATTTATGGGAGTCTTCCTGCTGCAGCCTCCCAAGTCTTGAGATGACTGGTGTGAACCACCATGCCAGGCTTTGGAAGTTAAAACTTAAGAAAAAGGGTATAGTCTAATTTCTTTCCTAATAAATTTTAAGACAAATACACAATTACTTAAATCTAGCATGGTGCTTCTTATTTTACACTAATTTTTATCTTTTTACTATTTTATGTGTATGAGTGTTTTGGCTGTACATGCATTTGTATGCCACTTGCATGCCTATTGCCCTTGGAGTCCAGAAGAGGGTATTGGATCCTCTGGGACTGGAATTATGGATGGTTGTGAATCTCCATGTGGTGC
>NW_024429652.1:0-1631 GCF_017639785.1 Mesocricetus auratus
GCGACTTCCTGTTGCACAGCAGTGACTTCCTGTTGCACAGTAGTGACTTCCTGGCGCACAGTAGTGACGTCAGAGTGAACAGCAGTGACTTCCTGGCGCACTGTAGTGACGTCACAGTGAACAGCAGTGACTTCCTGGCGCACAGTAGTGACTTCCTGGCGCACAGTAGTGACGTCAGAGTGAACAGCAGCGACTTCCTGGCACACAGTAGTGACGTCACAGTGAAAACTAGGGACTTCCTGTTGCACAGTAGTGACTTCCTGGCGCACTGTAGTGACGACACAGTGAACACTAGCGACTTCCTGTTGCACAGCAGTGACTTCCTGTTGCACAGTAGTGACTTCCTGGCGCACTGTAGTGACGACACAGTGAACACTAGCGACTTCCTGTTGCACAGCAGTGACTTCCTGTTGCACAGTAGTGACTTCCTGGCGCACTGTAGTGACGACACAGTGAACACTAGCGACTTCCTGTTGCACAGCAGTGACTTCCTGGCGCACTGTAGTGACGTCACGGTGAACAGCAGCGACTTCCTGTTGCACAGCAGTGACTTCCTGGCGCACTGTAGTGACGTCACAGTGAACAGCAGTGACTTCCTGGCGCACAGTAATGACTTCCTGGCGCACAGTAGTGACGTCACAGTGAACAGAAGCGACTTCCTGGCGCACAGTAGTGACATCACAGTGAACAGCAGTGACTTCCTGGCGCACTGTAGTGATGACACAGTGAATACTAGCGACTTCCTGTTGCACAGTAGTGACTTCCTGGCGCACAGTAGGGACGTCACAGTGAACACTAGCGACTTCCTGTTGCACAGCAGTGACTTCCTGGCGCACAGTAGTGACTTCCTGGCGCACAGTAGGGAAGTCACAGTGAACACTAGCGACTTCCTGTTGCACAGCAGTGACTTCCTGGCGCACAGTAGTGACGTCAGAGTGAACAGCAGTGACTTCCTGGCGCACTGTAGTGACGTCACAGTGAACAGCAGTGACTTCCTGGCGCACAGTAGTGACTTCCTGTCGCACAGTAGTGACGTCACAGTGAACACTAGGGACTTACTGTTGCACAGTAGTGACTTCCTGGCGCACAGTAGCGACGTCACAGTGAACACTAGCGACTTCCTGTTGCACAGTAGCGACTTCCTGGCGCACAGTAGGGACGTCACAGTGAACACTAGCGACTTCCTGTTGCACAGCAGTGACTTCCTGGCGCACAGTAGTGACTTCCTGGCGCACAGTAGGGACGTCACAGTGAACACTAGCGACTTCCTGTTGCACAGCAGTGACTTCCTGGCGCACAGTAGTGACTTCCTGGCGCACAGTAGTGACTTCCTGGCGCACTGTAGTGACGTCACAGTGAACAGCAGTGACTTACTGGCGCACAGTAGTGATGTCACAGTGAACACTAGGGACTTCCTGTTGCACAGTAGTGACTTCCTGGCGCACAGTAGTGACTTCCTGGCGCACAGTAGTGACGTCACAGTGAACAGCAGTGCCTTCCTGGCGCACAGTAGTGACGTCACAGTGAACACTAGCGACTTCCTGTTGCACAGTAGTGACTTCCTGGCGCACAGTAGTGACGTCACAGTGAACACTAGCGACTTCCTGTTGCACAGTAGCAACTTCCTGGCG
>NW_024429653.1:0-1662 GCF_017639785.1 Mesocricetus auratus
ATACAATAAGTGGATAAACTCCTTATGAAGATCAGAAAGAGTTCCACCCCCTTCTGCTTGAATTCTTTGTTTTTTTTTATACAAAGAAATATTGTACTAGGAGAAAAGATTTAAAATAAATGAAATAATAGAATAGTGTGTGCTTACATGGAAAATGTCTAGGTGTACTAGAGGTAATTTTTTAATTTAAATTAGCAACAAGTTTGTTTCACATGTCAATCCCAGCTCCCTCTCCCTCCCCTCCTCCCCCACCCCCAGACTCTTCCAGCCCTCTCCCAACCCCTACTCCATTCCCCAGGGAAGGTGAGGTCCTCCATGGAGGATATTGAGAGACTGTTATTTCATTCAGTGCAGGGCCGAGGCCCTTCCCAAAGAGTCCAGGCTGAGAACATACCACATTGTGGGAGGGGCACCCAAAGTCCATTTGTATGCCAGGCAAAAGTACTAATCTACTGCCCAAGGCTCCACAGATTGTCCAGTCCTCCTAGTTGACAACCACTTTCAGGGGTCTGTGTCATTCCCATGCTGGCCTCCCAGTCATCAGTCAGTGGTCCCAGAGCTCCCTATTGTTTAGGTAACTGTTTCTGTAGGTTAAACAATCCAGGTTATGACCCCTTTGCTCATCATTCTTCCCTCTCTGTGACTGGGTTCCAGGAGTTCAGTTAAGTGTTTGGCTGTGGGTGTCTGCCTCTGCCTTCATTAGTCACTGGATAAAGGTTATAAGATGGCATAAAAGGTAGTCATCAAACTCATTATCAGGGAGGGGCATTTAATGTAGTCTCTCTACTCTTGCTTAATTTGCCAGATGGTGTCATCCTTGTAGATCTCTGGAAATCTCACTAGTGCTAGATCTCTCCTCAAACCTATAATGACTCACTCTATTATGGTATCTCTCATCCTGCTCTCCTCTATTCTTTCCCTGACTTAATTTTCTTGCTCCCCCATGTCCGACTCTCCCCTCTTCTCCATTTCTCTTCCCACCTCCTTCTCCCCACATGCTCCCAATCTGCTTAGGGGATTTTGGCTCAATTCCCTTCTCTGGGGTACCATGCATATCTCTCTTATGGTCCTTTCCTGTTTCTCAGACTCTCTGGCAGTGGGATTATAGCCTGACACTCCCTTAATCCATGTCTAAAATTCATGTATGAGTCAGTACATACCATGTTTGTCTTTTTGTGACTGGGATACCTCACATAGGATGGTTTCTTCTAGTGCCATCCATTTACCTGCAAATTTCAAGATACCATTGTTTTTTTTCAATGAATAATACTCCATTGTGTAAATGTACCACATTTTCTCTATCGCTCTTCATTCGAGGGGCATCTAGGTTGCTTCCAGGTTCTGGCTATTACAAATAATACTGCTACGAATATAGTGGAACCAACAGTCTTGTTGTATGAATGTGCATCTTTTGGGTATATGCTTGAGAGTGGAATTGCTGGGTCTTGGGGTAAACTGATTTCCGTTTTCCAGAAGAATATCCACACTGGTTTCCAAAGTGGCTGTACAAGTTGGCACTCCCACAGCAGTGGAGGATTGTTCCCCTCTCTCCATAGCCTCTCCAGCATAAATTGTCATTGGTGTTTTGATTTTAGCCATTCTGACAGGAGTAAGATGGTATCTCAGAGTTGTTTTGATTTGCATTTCCCTAATGACAAGGAT
>NW_024429654.1:0-714 GCF_017639785.1 Mesocricetus auratus
GGGTTTACCTATGGGTGTCTGCTTCTGCTTCCATCAGCTACTGGATGAAGGCTCTAGGATGTCATAGAAGGTAAGGTTCCTCCGGCAGCATCAGGTAAACAGGCCGGCTTCCCGGCCTGCATTCCAGTGCCTGCAGATCGCCTGGGAACTGCACAGAGCTCCCAATCCCAGCGGGAGGCAAGCACCCCAGACTCCAGATCTTCTCTCCCACTAGGATGACTGATTTTCTTGAGTTGATCTTGTAGCCTTACAATTTCCTGAAGGTGTTAATCAGCTGTAAAAGTTCTCTTGTAGAGTTCTTTGGGTCATTAATGTAAACTATCATATCATCAGGAAATAGCGAAAGTTTGACCTGTTCTTTCCAATTCGCATCCCCTTGATCTCCTTTTTGGTGGTATGGCTCTGGCTCGAAATTCAAGTACATTCATTGCCTGCAGATCGCCTGGGAACTGCACACAGCTCCCAATCCCGGCGGGAGCCAAGCACCCAGATCCCAAGTCTTCTCTCCCACCAACGAGACCAGGAAATCAGAGGACCCAGGGAGATCAGGGGATTAGCTGTTCTGGATCAAGTACAACAGGACACAGCATAGGGTCCAGGGGACCAGGTAAGAGGATAAGCGCCCCAGATTCCTGTTCTTCTTCTCCAACCACGGGACCAGCATTCGGACAAGGAATAGAAGAACCACCAGATTATTGGACTTGCTAGCACCCA
>NW_024429655.1:0-6857 GCF_017639785.1 Mesocricetus auratus
GGAACTTGTCTCAATGTGAGTGTCAGTGAGAAGGCCTGGGCAACTTATGTGGCCCTGAGCAGTCGATGAGTGTCTATCCCTGGAATACAAACATTGATTGTGTGCCCATAGCACAAAGAGGGATGCTCTCTCAGCCTGGACTCTTAGGGGAGTGTCTGGACCCTACCCTGAGTGAAATGACAGACTCTAGATATCCCCTATGTGGAAGGAATTGGCAATAGGGTGGGAAGCTGGGGGGGATGGGGGAGTGAGGGAGGAGGGGATAGAGAGGGAACTGGAATATACAAGTAAAACAAGCTATTTAAAATTAAAATTAAAAATTAAAACAAGTCTCCCAACCAAAAAAAGCCCAGGTCCAGATGGCCTCAGTGTAGAATTCTACCAGAAATTCAAAGAACAACTTATGCTAATTCTTCTCAAAGTATTCCACGCAAGAGAAGCAGAAGGGTCTTTGCCAAACTCTTTCTATGAGGCTTCAATAACCTTGATCTCCAAGCCACACAAAGACACAACTAAGAAACAGAACTTCAGACCAATATCCCTCATGAACGTTTATGCAAAAATACTCATTAAAATACTGGCAAATCAGATCCAAGAACACATCAAAACAATCATTCACCACGATCAAGTAGGTTTCTTCCCAGGGATGCAAGGATATTTCAACATATGAAAATCCATCAATGTAATCCACCATATAAACAAGCTGAAAAACAAAAATCACATGATCATCTCACTTGATGCTGAAAAAGCCTTTGACAACATCCAACATCCCTTCATGACAAAGGTCTTGGAGAGATCTGGGATAACAGGAACATACTTAAACATAATAAAAGCTATATACAGCAAACCAACAGCCAATATCAAACAAAATGGACAGAAAATCAACGAAATTCCTCTAAAATCAGGAACAAGACAAGGCTGTCCACTCTCTCCATACCTTTTCAACATTGTACTTGAAGTTCTAGCCAGAGCCATAGGACAACAAAAGGGGATCAAGGGGACACAAATTGGGAAGGAAGATGTCAAATTTTCACTATTTGCAGATGATATGATAGTTTACATAAATGACCCAAAGAACTCTACCAGGGAACTCTTACAGCTGATTAACACCTTCAACAAAGTGGCAGACTACAAGATCAACTCAAGAAAATCAATAGCCCTACTATATACAGATGATAAAATGGATGAGAAAAAAATCAGAGAAACATCACCATTTCCCAATGCCACAATGAAAATAAAATACCTTGGGGTAATGCTAACCAAACAAGTGAAAGACCTGCATCACAAGAACTTTGAATCTTTAAAGAAAGAAATTATAGAAGCCCTCAGAAAATGGAAAGATCTCCCATGCTCTTGGATAGGATGGATCAATGTAGTTAAAATGACAATCCTGCCAAAAGGAATCTACAGATTCAATGCCATCCCTATTAAAATTCTAGCACAATTCTTCACAGACCTTGAAAGAACAATAATCACTTTTGTATAGAAAAGCAAAAGACCCAGGATAGCCAAAACAACCCTGTTCAACAAGGCAATGTCTAGAGGCATCACCATCCCTGATTTCAAGCTTGGTATTGGCACAAAAAGAGACAGGTAGAACAATGGAATTGAATTGAAAACCCTGATATTAACCCACACACATATGAATATTTGAACTTTGACAAAGAAGCTAAAAATATATAATGGAATGAAGAAAGCTTCTTCAACAAATGGTGCTGGTATAACTGGAGACTGGCATGTAGAAGAATGCAGATCAATCTATGTTTATCACCATGCACACAACTTAAGTCCAAAGGGATCAAAGACCTCAACATAAATCCAGCCACACTGAATCTCTTAGAAGAGAAAGTGAGTGGTACCCTTGAACGTATTGGTACAGGAGGCAGCTTCCTGAACATAACACCAGTAGCACAGACAATGAGATCGACAATTAATAAATGGGACCTCCTGAAACTGAGAAGCTTCTGTAAGGCAAAGGACACAGTCAGTAAGACAAAAAGGCAGCCCACAGAAGGGGAAAAATATTCACTATCCCCAAATCTGACAGAGAGTTGATCTCCAAAATTTACAGGAAGCAATTCTCCAAAACAACAAAGTTTCCAATTAAAAAGTGGGCTGCAGAACTAAATAGAGAATTTTCAATAGAGGAGTTTAAAATGGCTGAGAGGCACTTGAGAAAGTGCTCAACATCTTTAGCCATCCCGGAAGTGCAAATCAAAACAACTCTGAGATACCATCTCACTCCTATCAGAATGACTAAAATCAAAAACACCAAGGACAATTTATGCCGGAGAGCATGTAGTAAAAGGGGAACACTCCTCCATTGCTGGTGGGAATACCAACTTGTTCAGCCACTTTGGAAATCAGTATGCAGATTACTCAGAAAAATGGGAATAAATCTAACACAAGAACCAGCAACTCCACTCTTAGGCATATATCCAAAAGATGCCTATTCATACAACGAGGATGTCTGTTCCACTGTGTTCATAGCAGCATTATTTGTAATAGCCAGAACTTGGAAGCAACCTAGATGCCCCTCAATCAAATAGTGGATAGAGAAAATGTGGTACATTTACACAATGTAGTATTCAGCAGACAAAACAGTGGAATTCTGAGATTTGCAGGCAAATGAATGACACTAGAAGAAACCATCTTGAATGAGGTAACCCAGTCACCAAGAGAAACATGGTATGTACTCTCTCATATATGGATTTTAGACATTGATCTGGGGAGTGCCAGCCCACAATCCCATGGCCTGAGAGTCTGGGTAACAGAACCATCATACATTGGCTGATGGAAGAAGAGGCAGACTGCCACAGCTAAGCACTGAGCTGAACTCAAGAAAGCCAGTAACAGAGAGGTAGGACTGATGACCAAAGGGATTAAGACTGGGCTGGTTTAACCCCCAGAAACAGCTGACCTGACAAGAGTTAACTCTTTAATCTCAGGCTTATGCCTGGGAATCTAGCATGGGACTGATCAAGACACCCAGAATGGGGGTGTCAGTGAGGAGGCCTAGGTAATCTATTGAAACTTGGGCAGTAGATCAGTATTTATCCCAAGTATACACATGGATTTTGGCCTCCCATCCAAGAATGTGAGATGCACTCTCACCCTGAACTCTTGGGGGGGGGGATCTAGGCCCTGCCCTGGATGAAATGACAGACTATGGACACCCCTAAGGAGGGCCTTACCCTTCCTGGGGAAATGAGGGGATATTAGGGGGGGTGGGGGGAGGGCACGGGAGGAGTATAGATAAACGGAGAGGGACCTGGACCTGACTTGTGAAGCAACCTTTTTTCTAATCTAAATTTAAATTTAAAAATAAATAATAGAAAAGAAAAGAATCTTCTAATTCTTTCTTTCAAGGATCATGGTTTATGTTTAGTTTGGTGCCATTCATCAGCGGTGCTATTTACGTTCCATTTTAATTAATTATATATCCAATTATTTATTACCATTTTGTTTCAGAAAATGATGAACTTTCATGAATTTTTCTATAGATTCCTTACGATTTTAGTTCAGAATATGATGAATTCTCATGAATTTTTCTAGCAAAAATTAGGCTATATTATCTCATTAGTTTCTTGAAATTTGTTAATGTAGGAAGAAGTCAATAGATAGTTTCATTTTGGCTTCTCAAACACAGTGACTTGTCTTTTGCCATTTGTTGGGTAAATCTGGATTTGCCAAAGTTTGTTATGATTGCTTCATTCTTAGCTATTTAAGTGATAGTCATGGGTAATACACAGTTTTAGATTGTTGAATATTATTATAAATTTTCTGCATGTCCTAGTTAGCTTTAGCAGTCACTGTTACATAGCCTAGCATGATCTGAAGGATTATCAAATAAGGTCTTACCTTAGATCATAATCACGTGTGGCAATGTCTGTGGGAGATTGTTTTGATTGATGATGGAGTGTGAAGGCACAGCCACTGATAGTAGCAATATCCCTAAGCAAGTTGTCCAGGCTGAATAAGAGCCAACTGAGCATGAGAGAGTGACACAGCAAGAGGACACACCAGCCATCAATGTCCCGCTATTTTTTCCATTTACTTGCTAACCTGATTTTTTTCACAAGTTCCCTGAATGATTAAATGTGGTCTGGCAATATCAGCCAAATAAATTCTTCCATTACTGGTTGGCTTTTGGTTTGATATTTATCACAGCCACAGAGAACTGAGTAAGCCAATAAACAGCACCCCATGAATAATGTGGTGGCTGTAAGAACCTGAGTGCTGTCTTTTGCATATATTTGGAGAGTATAAGGGCTGTGGGTGGCAAAAGCCATTGAAATGTATGAACTGAGCTTAATGGGCCATTCCACAAAAACAACGGAGATGAGGGTGTTGATAGGAATGCAGAGTGTGGAAGACAAAATCATGGGGAAACAGTGTGAAACAGACTTCGTGAAAAATCTGCTCACTGATCATTTGGTGGTTTGCATGACCATGGTCCCCAATAGATGAAAGACTTGAACGCTTGGTGTCTAAATATTAGAACTGATTATGAAATATTAGGGTGTATATCAGTCCTAGAGGAAATGTGTCATTGGGCATGGGCACACAGCATGTCTAATGTCTATTTCTGCCTGCTTGAAAAGCAGGATGAAATTTCTCAGTACCATTCAATTCCTAAAATTTTCTGCAAATGTTCAGTGCGAGGCCATTTTGATTGTGAATGAAGGGATCTGCAATGTATTGCTGAGATATGAAAAAAATGAATAACTGTCATTAATGATTTTCTCATCAGTGTTTATTGAGGAAAGGAGTTGATATTTTATTTGTGTGCTTATTTCATTGGGGACTCAGGGCTATACTGTCACAGGTATCAGTTTGGAGGCATTTCTTAACTTTCCGTTTCGTGAAGTATTTTCTGTAACCTTGCTATTTGTCTTAGTTTCTAGAGTTGCAAACAAAACACCCTTACCTACAAGAATGGTCAGATGGAAAGGATTTGTTCAGTTTATACTTCCAAAGTTACTGTTGACAAGTAAAGATATTCAGGACAGGGACTCAGACAGAGCAGATTACTTAAGGCAGGAGCTGATTCAGAGGACATGGAAGGGGGTTGCTGACTGTCTTGATCAGTCTGTTTTTGTGTATAACCCAGGGCCAAAAGAACAAGTAGAGGACCATTGATATTGGACTTGGTTATCCTTCATTGCTTACCACTTGAGAAAATGCCTAGGAGCTCTATCTCATGGAGGCATTTCATCAAATGAGGTCCATTATTTGGTGACTCTAGCTTGTGTCAGGATGGCCCACAAATTCTTCCAGTGCATTGTTCAATATTTTCCAAAGTTTTGATAGATTCAGAGAATCCAAGAGGTCAGGGCTCTGCATGCTTGGAACCATTTTGTTGCCAGCCACACTTGTTGCTTATGACTCATGATTCCTGTGCTTCTTTCCTCTTATTTCAATATTCACACATGTTTAGGAATTCCTTTCATACTTTCAAATTTCCCATGGTTTAATTGTTGAAACCTCTGAGAAAGTACATCTGGTTTGTAATTTGGTTAGGACTTCACCTTTCTATTCTTATTATTTAATTTGTATAGTTATGTCTCTTGATCAGTTTGGGCCAGTGTTTTACATTTAATAGGTCTTGATGATGCCCTCATTATTGTTTGTTTGTCCCTTTCATGTACAAATTAGCGATTCCAGCATTGCTTTTTAAAATGATTTCTCATCTACTGCTTTGAGGTTGGGTTCTTCTAGTATTTGAATGTTATTGAAGTGTATCACTAGTTTTTTTGGCTATCTCATATTTCATGATAGAGATTTCATAGTATTAAAGCCCCATCATAAAATTGCTTTAAGCTTTGTTTCCTGCATTGTTTTCCCTAGGAATTGACAATGAGATAAAGTGCTTGAAATTGAGTCAAACATCATGTCCTTCCCCTTGGACAAGGACATACTTGAAAAAGATTTCAGAATCATGATACCTCTAGGCTTTGGTTCATGTGGGGAAGTGAAGCTTGCCTGCCACCTTCCCACAAATACACAGGTTGCTGTCAGTGTGCTTGAAAAAATAACAATGCTGTTCTGATATCAATTCTGAAGTAGAGATCCTTCAGTCTTTGGAACAGAGAAACATAGTTCAGTTTTCGCACATGACTGACACACTTAAAATGACGTATATGGTCATGGAGTATGTTGCAGGAAAAGATCTGGCAGTGTACCACAGGGACATAGGCTACCAGCAGGCAAAAGAAGCTAGAACAATATTTCCATAGGTCGTGTCAGCAGTGCACTCTCTCCAACAGAAACACATCATGATATTTTTGTTCTAGTTTTTTTTGGTGTTGTTGTTGTTTGCATGTTTGTTTTGACACAATGTTTCTCTAGCTTTGGAGGATCTCCTGGAACTAGTTCTTGTAGACCAGACTAGTCTCAAACTCATAGACATCTTCCTGCCTCTACCTCATTAGTGCTGGGAATATAGGCATGTGCCAACAACACCCTGCTGCAAATCATTATATTAAATTGGAGAATATCCTAATTGACAGAGCAGGAAACATCTTTGTGACTTTAGAAAGACAATCCAGCTCAAAGAGGGGCAGATGTTGCAGGAGCTCTGTGGCTCCTTGATTTTTATGGCTCCAGAGATCTTAGCAAAGAAACCTAACAGGTGACATGTGGAGCTTGGGAGTTGTCATATATGTACTGGTCACAGGACAATTTCCATATTCAGCAACCACAATTCATGGCATTCCCAGGCTCATCACCAACACAGAATATCCTGTCCCCTACAAACTGTCAAAGCGCTGTCTAAAAATCATTCCAAAATTACTCATGAAACCTGCCCCACACACGATTACCACATGTCAGCCTCTGGAAAGAAGGTGTCTGGT
>NW_024429656.1:0-3056 GCF_017639785.1 Mesocricetus auratus
TACACAATGGAGTATTACTCAGCAGAAAAAAACAATGGAATCTTGAAATTCGCAGGGAAATGGATAGCACTGGAAGAAACCATCCTGAGTGAGGTAACCCAGTCGCAAAAAGACAAACATGGTATGTACTCACTCATATATGGATTTTAGATATGGATCAGGATAGTGCCAGTCTGTACTTCCACAGATAGAGAGTCTGGGAAACAGGAAAGAACCTAAAAGATATGCATATATGCATAGTACCCAAGAAAAGAGGATGGAGACAAGATCCTCTGAATGGATGGGGAACACGGCGAGGGGTGGGGGGGAGTGGGACCTGGGAAGAATAGAGGGGGTAAAGAGGAAGGGAGTTGGTCATCGGGAAACAGGAAGTTGAGGGGGTGAGGGTATAATAGGGGGAAGAGGGAATCTTAGGATCGAAGACAGATCAGGCACCAGAGTGACCTCGAGCGATCCAAAGGTATAACATCAATTGGCAAGCTAAGCAATAGTGGAGGGACCACCTCGAATGCCCATTCCTGATAATGAACTTGATGTCTATAACAATCCGGGAGCCTTCATCCTGTGACTGATGGAAGCAGAGGCAAACACACAACTAATCACTGAACTGAACCCAAGGAACCCAGTGACAGAGAGAGAGGAGTGATGAGCAAATTGGCAAAGAATGGGCTGGCAAAACCAGCAGAGACAGCTGATCTGAACAGGGGAGTGCTCTTGGACCCCAGACCGACAGTGGGGAGGCCAGCATGGGACTGATCTGGACCCCCCAAATGTGAGTGTCAGTGAGAAGGCCTGGGCAACCTATGGGGCCCTGAGCTGTGGATCAGTGTCTATCCCTGGTATACAAACTGTCTTCATGTGCCTATAGCACAAAGAGAGATGCTCTCTCAGCCTGGACTCTTAGGGGTGTGCCTTGACCCTACCAAGAGTAAAATGACAGACTCTAGATATCCCCTATGTGGAAGGATTTGGCAATAGGGTGGGAGGGAGGGGGCGAAGGGGAGTGCGGGAAGAGTGGAGGGAGAGGGAACTGGGATTGACATGTAAAACAAGCTATTTAAAATTAAAATAAAAATGATAAAAAAAGAATGTATATGAATAACTTCTTGAAAACTAACGATACAACGCTGTCTGAGAAACTACACACATAAATTCTTGAACTAATGAAATAACTCTGTGTGAGAAACTACATTAGTAACTTCTTGAAAACTAATGATACAATACTTTGTGAAAATCTACACGTGTATCTTACTGAAAATTAACAATACAACACTGTGTGAGAACCTATATGTGTAACTTATTGAAAACTAATGATACAGCACAGTGTTAGAAACTACATGACTAAGTTCTTGAAAACAAACAATACAACAGTGTGTGAGAATCTACGTGTGTAACTTCTTGAAAACTAACGATACAAATCTGTGTGAGATTCTATATTCATAACTTCTTGAAAACTAACGATACAACATTGTATGAGAATTTACCCGCATATCTTATTGAAAATTAATGATACAACACTGTGTGAGAATATACACGTGTAACTTATTGAAAACTAATGATCCAACACTGTGTGAGAAACTACATGCTAACTTATTGAAAACTAACGTTAAAACACTGTGTGAGAACCTATGTTCATAACTTCTTGAAAACTAACAATAAAACACTGCGTAAGGATCTATAAGCAGAACTTCTTGGAAACTAATGTACAACGCTGTCTGAGAAAATACACGCATAACTTATTGAAACTAATCAAATAACTCTGTGTGAGAAACTACAAGAGGAACTTCTTGAAACTAACAATACAACACTCTGTGAGAATCCACAGGCATAACTTCTTGAAAACTAATGTAATAACTCTGTGTGAGATTCTACATATGTATCTTATTGAAAATTAACATACAATAGTGTGAGAATCAACACGTGCAACTTATTGAAAACTAACGATCCCACCCTGTCTGAGAATCTACAAGTGAAGCTTCTTGAAAAAAAAACGATACAACACTGTGTGAGAAACTACATTTACAACTTCTTGAAAACTCAGGATACAACACTGTGTGAGAATCTATACGTGTATCTTATTGAAAATTAAAGATACAAACTGTGTGTGAAACTAGACGTGTACCATATTGAAAACTAACGAAACTGCACAGTGTGAGAAACTTCATGCATAACTTCTTGAATACTAATGATACAGCACTGTTTGAGAATCCACACGTGGAACCTGTTGAAAACTAACAAGACAACACTGAGTTGGAATCTATTTAGGTATGCTCTTGAAAACTAATGATACAACACATTGTGGGAATCTCTACGTGTCAACTTATTAAAATTAACGACACAACATTGTTTGAGGAACTACATGCCTAACAAGTTTAAAACTAGCAATACAACATAGTGAGAGAATCAACGTGCGTAACTTCTTAAACACAAACGACCCAACTCTGTGTGAGTATCTATGTGCGTAACTTCATGAAAACTAATGATACAGCACTCTACAACACTGTCTTGAGAGTCTACACATGTAACTAATTGAAAAATAACGATACCACACTGTGTGAGAATCTACACGTGTAACTTATTGAAAATTAATGAAACAACACTGTCTGAGAATCTACACGTGTTACTTATTGAAAACTATTGATTCAACACTGTGTGAGAAACTACACATGTATCTTATTGAAAAGTAATGATACAATCCTGTGTTTGAATCTATATGTGTAAACTTCTTGAAAATAAAGTGCTCCACACTGTCTGGGAATCTACAGGTGTAACTTCTTGAAAACTAACAATACAAAACTGTGTGAAAAACCACATGTGTAACTTCTTGAAAACTAATGATACAACACAGTTTGAGAATCTCCACGTGTAACTTATAAAAATTAATGACGACTTATAAAATTTAACGACACAACACTGTTTGAGAAACTACATGCGTAACACCTTGAAAACTAATGATAAAACACTGTGAGAGAATCTACATATGCAACTTCTTATAAGTAAATGTTACACCACTGTGTTAGTATCTATGTGTTTAAATTCTGGAAAAATAACGATAG